>NC_036842.1:52042136-52048966 GCF_002910315.2 Salvelinus sp. IW2-2015
TTTTTTTTTCTCATTTCAACCAGCGTTGTAAACATTGAAATAAGGGTATAAAATATCTTGTTACATCAATTTAATTTCAAAATAATCATCAGAACTATGTATATGTTGAAAGTGCGTTGAAAATTCCACGTACAAATGTAAAAAACATTTTCATATTTTTCATCCTATATTCTGTCGTGACGTGACTATCATTAATGTGATGACTGATATTTATCGAAAAATTAACTACTACGTTTAATTATTACTCGATTCAGTTGATCATGTAACAATTAACTCATTAGGAATTTGGGGCACCACGGGAAAAGATATTTCCCGAGTACTATCTCCCGACATAAACTCTAAAGATTCCTAAATATCTCTTACATCAATGACAGTCAATTATGAATTATTACCTCATCAGTCTCATTCTGATCGCAATATCCCTGGATCCACAAGAACCCTAGCCCTTTTGAATATTCAGTACTACACCAATTTATTTATTTATTTATTTATTAACTAACTAAATAATAACTTTTTTACAATCGCTTACACACTAAAAGTGGTACTTGAGGCACACTCAGTGAAACCATTAWCTCATGTATCTAATCTTCAGACCAAGTCTGCAAAACTGCAAGCACCTTATCTGCTTTACACTCAGTTTGCAAATATAAAACACACTTTGTGCAAAACACTAAGCATAGTTCATTAGACACATCATTCAAAACTAACAGGTCTTATGTTACGTTTGGGAAACACTTCCATTCAAAATGCCACACTCATTTACCGATTACCTACACCCATTGCTCACGTGTGAAAACACTTATAGCTAATTTCTTCACTTAGAAATCAGAGCTTGAGCACTATAAATAGGCTTCAGGTTGGCTTTCTTGGTTTGGACAACAATGGAGGCCAATTTTAGAGAGAGGGTTAGAGGAAGAGGAGTGAGCGTAAGAGGGGGATGAGGACAAGGAGGAGGAGGAGGACGAGGAGGAGGAAGAGGAAGGAGAACAATCACAGATGAGATCCGGGCCACTTTGGTTGACCATGTCAACCGTGGTTTGAGTTTCAGGGAGGCTGGGCAGAGGGTCCAGCCTAGCTTGAGCCGTTACACTGCAGCAAGTGTCATCCGGACATTTCGAAATGAGAACAGGTAAGTAAACCTACCCTCTATACCATGCTACTGTACTTACAGCACTGCAGCACTTACAGCACAACAGTAACATTTCATACTGAAAGAAGTCTTGCACCCTAACCATTCACATCATGTTTTTTCATAATTGCTAGACGACCCTTCAATGGAGGAAGAAACCGGCTGTTCACAGCAGAGCAGGAACAACACATAGTGAATACGGTCATTTCAAACAACACCATACGTTTACGACAACTGCAACACCACATCACTAACAACACAACATTCAGTAACATAAATAGGGTGAGTCTCCTGAAACGCCATCAGATTCGTATGAAGCAGCTCTACAGAGTACCATTTGAGCGAAATTCTGACAGTGTGAAACAACTGCGCTATGAATACGTACAAGTAAGCTATACTAACCTGTCATTGGTATTGTATTCCAGTGTATTGTGCTACATATTGACTGCTCTGTCTATTCATACTGTCATACAATAATGTTTTGTCTTGTCTGTTTCAGAGAGCTATGGAACTAGATGCTGCTGCAGTGCATCATGATTATATCTACATTGATGAGGTCGGTTTTAACCTAGCCAAAACAAGACGCAGGGAAAGAAGCCTCATAGGACACTGCGCCATCGTCAATGTCCCTTGACACCGTGGTGGCAACATCACAATGTGTGCAGCCATTAGTCAGAACGGTGTCCATCATCATGCCAGTCTTGGTCCTTACAATACTGCCCACATTATCACCTTCCTTGACACCCTGCATAATATCCTCATTCCCAATGACCAGAGGAATGGGCCAGAGCAGTCCTGGAATGTTGTCATCTGGGAAAACGTAAGTTTCCACTGGGCTGCTCTGGTCCGCAATTGGTTCATTGACCATCCGCAAGTTTTGATGCTCAACCTGCCACCATATTCTCCATTTCTAAACCCAATAGAAGAGTTATTTTCGGCGTGGCATTGGAAGGTATATGATCGCCAACCTCACCAACGCATACCCCTTCTCCAGGCGATGGAGGAGGCCTGTGGTGACATAGACGAGGTGGCATGCCAGGGCTGGATACGCCACTCCAGACGCTACTTCCCCCGCTGTTTAGCCAGAGAGAACATCGCTTGTGATGTTGATGAGGTGCTGTGAACAGACGCCTCACAAGTCCTTAACTGGCAGCTTCATTAAATAGTACCCGCAAAACACCAGTCTCAATGTCAACAGTGAAGAGGCGACTCCGAGATGCTGGCCTTCTAGGCAGAGTTCCTCTGTCCAGTACCTGTATTCTTTTGCCCATCTTAAAATTGTATTTTTATTGGCCAGTCTGAGATATGGCTTTTTCTTTGCAACTCTGCCTAGAAGGCCAGCATCCCCGAGTCGCCTCTTCACTGTTGACATTGCGGGTGCTATTTAATGAAGCTGCCAGTTGAGGACTTGTGAGGCGTCTGTTTCTCAAACTAGACACTCTAGTATACTTTTCCTCTTTCTCAGTTGTGCACCGGGGCCTCCCACTCCTCTTTCTATTCTGGTTAGAGACAGTTCTGTGAAGGGAGTAGTATACACCGTTGTACAAGATCTTCAGTTTCTTTGCAATTTCTCACATGGAATAGCCTTAATTCCTCAGAACAAGAATAGACTGACGAGTTTCAGAAGAAAGGTCTTTGTTTCTGGCCATTTTGAGCCTGTAATTGAACCCACAAATGCTGATTCTCCAGATACTCAACTAGTCTAAAGAAGGTCAGTTTTATTGCTTCTTTAATCAGGACAACAGTTTTCAGCTGTGCTAACATAATTGCAAAAGGGTTTTCTAATGATCAATTAGCCTTTTAAATTGGTAAACTTGGATTAGCTAACACAACGTGCCATTGGAACACAGGAGTGATGGTTGCTGCTAATGGGCCTCTGTACGCCTATGTAGATATTCCATACAAAATCTGCCGTTTCCAGCTACAATAGTCATTTACAACATTAACAATCTCTACACTGTATTTCTGATCAATTTGATGTTATTTTAATGGACAAAAAATTTGCTTTTCTTTAAAAAACAAGGACATTTCTAAGTGACCCCAAACTTTTGAATGGTAGCATATATATATAAACTCAGCAAAAAAAGAAACATCTCTCTTTCAGGACCCTGTCTTTCAAAGATAATTTGTAAAAATCCAAATAACTTCACAGATTTTCATTGTAAAGGGTTTAATCACTGTTTCCCATGCTTGATCAATGAACCATAAACAATGAATGAACCTGCACCTGTGGAACGGTCGTTAAGACACTAACAGCTTACAGACGATAGACAATTAAGGTCACAGTTATGAAAACTTATGACACTAAAGAGGCCTTTCTACTGACTCTGAAAAACACACAAAAAAAAGATTCCCAGGGTTCCTGCTCATCTGCATGAACGTGCCTTAGGCATGCTGCAAGGAGGCATGAGGACTGCAGATGTGGCCAGGGCAATAAATTGCAATGTCTGTACTGTGTGACGCCTAAGACAGCGCTACAGGGAGACAGGACGGACAGCTGGTCGTCCTCGCAGTGGCAGACCACTTGTAACAACTCCTGCACAGGATCGGAACATCCGAACATCACACCTGCGGACAGGTACAGGATGGCAACAACAACTGCCCGAGTTACACCAGGAACGCACAATCCCTCCATCAGTGCTCAGACTGTTCGCAATAGGCTAAGAGAGGCTGGACTGAGGGCTTGTAGGCCTGTTGTAATAACCTTGCCTATGGGCACAAACCCACCGTCGCTGGACCAAATAGGACTGGCAAAAGGAGCTCTTCACTGACGAGTCGCGGTTTCACCAGCGGAGATGGTCGGATTCGAGTTTATCGTCGAAGGAATGAACGTTACACCGAGGCCTGTACTCTGTGGCGGGATCGATTTGGAGGTGGAGGGTCCGTCATGGTCTGGGGCGGTGTGTCACAGCATCAACGGACTGAGCTTGTTGTCATTGCAGGCAATCTCAACGCTGTGCGTTACAGGGAAGACATCGTCCTCCCTCATGTGGTACCCTTCCTGCAGGCTCATCCTGACATGACTATCCAGCATGACAATGCCTCCAGCCATATTGCTCGTTCTGTGCGTGATTTCCTGCAAGACAGGAATGTCAGTGTTCTGCCATGCCCAGCGAAGAGCCCAGATCGCAATCCCATTGAGCAGGTCTGGGACCTGTTGGATCAGAGGGTGAGAGCTAGGGCCATTCCCCCCAGAAATGTCCGTGAACTTGCAGGTGCCTTGGTGGAAGAGTGGGGTAACATCTCACAGCAAGAATTGGCAAATCTGGTGCAGTCCATGAGGACGAGATGCACTACAGTACTTAATGCAGCTGGTGACCACACCAGATACTGACTGTTATTTTTTATTTTGATCCCCCTTTGTTCAGAGACACATTATTCCATTTCTGTTAGTCACATGTCTGTGGAACTTGTTCAGTTTATGTCTCAGTTGTTGAATCTTGTTATGTTCATACAAAAATGTACACATGTTAAGTTTGCTGAAAATAAACGCAGTTGACAGTGAGAGAACGTTTCTTTTTTTGCTGAGTTTATTTACGCATAGATGGGAAGTGGTTCGATGTAAGTCTCTGGTTGTCCACCAGAGGTTACAATGTCCTTCTTAGTTGTAGGCCTCTTTGTCTTGGAGTGTTCTTAGAACGCTTCCTTCAGGTGTACCACACGGTGCTGAGAGGGATCTGTCTTGCCTCCCGTCTTTGGTCAATTGTCCTAGACTACTTTACATACCCAGCTCCACACTGGGAATGTTTGGTCTAGTCTTTACCTTCTTCACTCGTCAAGAGTTTCAGAGGGTCTTACCATTTTCTGATCGTGTTAACCATTTCTACGTGTGGACCACGTCCTCACATTCTCTGGTCTGTATTTAAATTCTCAGTGAGTCTTTTTAAAGCACTCTGGCCTGAAAGGCGTTTCCATCATGTTGACACGAACTCTGACCTCATTATGGGCGTGGCTTAGTTAGAAGACTGAACTCACATTTCTATCTTTTCAAACATAGTTTAATCATTCTTAATATTGTATTAACATCCTATAGGGTGGAAACTTTACAGTTAGAATGTGTTTCCTTCCTAAGTTACAGTATTTCCGTTACGTTATACAGTCTTTCTGATCGTTTTAATGACATCACAAAATAGACATTAATTTTCCATTCTCCATTTCTCATCATTCCCAATATTCGGATGTTGAAATATATTGTCCCGGTGTCCATTGTTTGATGTTGAAGTTCTTGGGCGGCAAACTCTTCTGTAACACAAAAATACATTCCATTCGCCCAAATTAGGCACCAAAAGGAATCATCTGCTGCCTATGGTTTACGATCGATGTGAGGTGTCATTAAATCTCCACATCCATCCCCCTCCCCCTCTGTGGGAGAGAGACAGCTCTGTAGAGCTGATCCCCTGTAACCTGATCTTTTGGGTCCTCACAGGAGAGTCATGACAATTCAGTGGGTAATTGGTTGAAATTATGTTGAATTTCATATTTGATGAGACATATTTTATTTGTCCTTGTTTCAATGTTATGTTTTAATCTATGTCATTGTTTCAACGTCATGCTATCAACCTAAATAAAATAGGTATATTGAAATAAAATGGTAAGGCACAGTCCAACAGTTCCTGCCTGAACATTGACTGGTATATGAAGGGTAATGCACTTCAGTGTCACGTTCGTCATATGGTGGAAGAGAGGAGGACCAAGGCGCAGCGTGATACGAATACATTCTTCTATTTAATAAACAAAGAGAAACACTAAACAGACTAATACAAANTTGGGTGGGGGGGGGGGTTATTCCACCACACAATCAAAAGCCCACGGTAAATGAGGCACGCATGGGGTCAATGAGATAAGTAAATTTAGTCTGAAAATTTGCTGGGCATGTACGAAAACCTTGGCACATAACCGCTAAGCACACACGCCACTTCAAAAACACCTCTTGTGTTTCAAAGTAAACGTGTGCGTGTGCGTGTGTGTGTAGAGGTCACACACTCAGTCAGTCTTGTCTCGTTTGATATGAACAGGCACATTCCCAGGCATGAACAGGCACCATTGCTAAAGGACAGACCAGCTTGTAAAGGAAGTAGCGAGGGAGTACAAGTGAGAGGCCACAGAAACTAGAGGAGAGAGTGAGGAGGGCTGCGTCCTATATGTCACCCTATTCCCTTTATAGTGAACTACTTTTGAATAGAGCCCTGTGGTCCCTGTTCTACAGTAGTGCACTATATAGGGAATAGTGTTCCATTTGCGATGCAGCTGAGAAGTCTCCTCTCAAGACTCCCTGAGGAACCCTCCACTGCATCAACACTCGCTGTAAGGAGGAGATAGATAGACATGACCCTTATATGTACTGCACATACACAATGGATTTCTATGTTCACCCACTCACTCAACTCAAAAGTTCCCTTACTCCATCTCCCAATAGTCCAATACAAAAGACCTTCCAGCTCATAGACCTCTTCCACCTTTCCAATCAGAGTTTAGAGAGAGAGGGGGGTTTAGAGACAGGCAGTGGAGGTAGAAAGGGAGAGAGGGGAAAACAAAGGAAGTAGAGACAGAGGGGGAAAGACAAGAGGTACAGAGAGAGGCAGGCGAGGTAGCTAGAGAGGGGGGTGGGCAGAGGAGTAACATACTCTAGGAGGAAACTCCCCACTGGGCAAACACTGGTTGAATCAATGTTGTTTCAACTTAATTTGACAACGTATTGTGA
>NC_036842.1:52050394-52106251 GCF_002910315.2 Salvelinus sp. IW2-2015
ATATGGTGGAAGAGAGGAGGACCAAGGCGCAGCGTGATACGAATACATTCTTCTATTTAATAAACAAAGAGAAACACTAAACAGACTAATACAAAACAACAAAACGAACGTGAAGKTGTAAATGACAAGTGCAGACACAGSCAACTTACATGTAGACAATAACCCACGAAATACCCAACGGAATATGGCTGCCTAAATATGGTTCCCAATCAGAGACAACGATAAACAGCTGCCTCTAATTGAGAACCAATCTAGGCAACCATAGACATACAAACACRTAGACTAATAAACACCCCATAAACATACAAAACCCCTAGACAAGACAAAACACATACATCCCCCATGTCACACCCTGACCTAACCAAAATAATAAAGAAAACAAAGATAACTAAGGCCAGGGTGTGACATTCAGTGAGAACAAGTCTGCCATTCAAATACCAACCTCGATGATGCTGCTTAGCTTTGGAAACAAGATGTGCTCGATTCAGCTGACCTATCAGGTCAACACATTGAGACATTGATCAGCTTCCATACTCATTTGATAGACCACCTAAATAACATTAAATAGTTGAAAGTAACTAACTTTTCTTACACAAGCTGTATGTGAAAGTACATTCGGAGTGAGGTTTATGCAGGATAAATAGACATCTGATTTGCTCAAAGGACAACATTTCAACGTTAAGCTAACTATGCTATCATTCGTCCATGGTTMWTTGGATCTTTGGAAGTAGTTAACATTAGCCCTATAAATCGAATGTCAAATTCATTATATTAATAATACACTTTTACATTTGGAAATTGTTTTTGTATATGTTATTCATGTATTCATACCCTTGACTTATTCCACATTTTGTTGTGTTTWAGACTGATTTAAAAATGGATGAAAAAAAAAGTGAAATCCACCCATCTACACACAATACCTCATAATGATAATGTGAAAACATGTTTTTATATTTTTGGAAAATTTATGAAATATAAATATATAAAATATCTAAGTTACATAACTATTCACACCCTAGTCAATAGTTTGTAGAAGCACCTTACAGCTTTCAGTTGTCTTGGGTATTTCTGTATCAGCGTTGCACATCTGGATTTGGGAATTTTATACCATTCTTTATTTTATTTAACCCTAATTTTACCAGGTAAGTTGACTGAGAACGCATGATCATTTACAGCAACAACCCGGGGAATAGTTACAGGGGAGAGGAGGGTTGGATGAATGAGGCAATTGGAAGCTTTCTTGCAGATTTTCTCAAGCTCTGTTAGATGTGGATTTTCAATGCGATTCAAGTCTGGGCTTTGGCTGGGATACTCAAGGACTGTATGCATGGGGTCGTTGTCCMGTTGGAATGTAAATCTTCGCCACAGTCGGTCGTACTCTGAAGCAGGTTCTCATCAAGGATTTGCCAGCGTTTGGCTCCATTTATTGTTCCCTCTATTCTTACCTGTCTCCCACTCCCTGCCGCTGATAAGCATCCCCATAGCATGATTCTGCCACCACCATGCTTCATGGTAGGGAMGGTGTTAGACGGGTGATGAGCTGTGCKTGGTTTTCTACAGAAATAGCCCTTCGTATTCAGGTGAAATAGTTACATTTTTGTCTCATCAGACCACAGATCTTTTGCCTAATGCTCTCAGTCTTTCTGCAAACTCCAGCTCTAGGCAGAGTCTGGGTTGTTCCATATTTTTGGAGACCACTGTGCTCTTGGAAACTTTCAACACTCTAGAAATTGTTTTATATCCTATAGCCAGCTCCTTGGACTTCATGGTATAGTTTCTGCTCTGACATACACTGTCAAGTGTGSGACCTTATATAGACAGGTGTGTTTCTTTCTAAATCATTAATTGACCACAGGTGGACTCTAATCATCTGAAGGATGATCAAAGGAAATGAGATGCACCTGAGCTCAATTTGGAGTGTCATAGCAAAGGGGTGTGAATACTTATGTAAATGAGATATTTCTGTATTTCATTTTCAATAAATGTGCAAACATTTCTAAAAACATGTTTTCACTTTGTCATTATTGTGTGTAGATGGGTGAGAAAATCAAAAATATTGAATCCATTATGAATTGAGGCTGTAACACAACACAATATGGAATAATGTGTCAAGGGGTATGAATACTTTCTGAAGGCCCCGTGCGATCCAAGCACAAGATACATCTCCAACAAAWGTTGAGATTTGGTTGCGTTCACAACATCCTGTTTGTCTATTAATTAGTTATTGATACGTTGGATTCACGTCTCCATCTCAACCCAAAAAATCGATCAAACTTTAAATGCACTTCTAATAATGTTTGATTTGATTTCGTCCTATTTTTCAACTTAGATTTTTGGTTGAGATGGAGACATGAAACCAACATATTAATAACGTGTAGATTACATTTCAAATCAACCAACCATCCTTCATATACACAAGACAACATGCAAAGGTAAAAGTGTATTATTAATATTACGCATTTGGCATGCTATTAATAGGGCTAATGGTAACTACTTCTAAACATCCAATCAACCATGGATGAATGATAGTATACCTAGCTTCACGTTGAAATGATGGTGTCCTTTGTTGGACAAATCAGATGTCAATGTAGCCTACATAAACCCAACCTCACTCCAAATTTACTTTCACATACAGCTTGTGTGAGAAAAGTTKGGAATTACTTTTAACTATATATTCAATGTTATTGAAGTAGTCTACTCAAATGAGTGTGGAAGATGATCACTGTCTAAATGTGTTGACAGCAGTGGAGGCTGCTGAGGGGGGGGATGTCTCATAATAATGGCTGGAATGGAGTCAATGGAATGGTATCAACCACATGAAAACCCACGTGTTTGATGTGTTTGATCCCGTTCCGTTGAGTCCGTTCCAGACATTATTATGAGCAGTCCTCCTCTCAGCGGTCTCCACTGGTCGACGTGACAGCTCAGCTGAAAGTAACACAGTTTGCTTCCAAAGCTAAGCAGGGGACAGAGGTAGTAATCTGGATGSTAGACTTGTTCTCACTGAAGTGCACTACCCCTCATATACCCGTAGGAATCCCTATTCAGGCATYAATTGTTTTACTGTAGCTTCACAATATACTGTATTTCAATATAGCTCTTTATTTCAGTAAGACAGCATGACGTTGATWCAAACATACCATTTTACTATCAACATTGAAACAAGGTCAAATAAAAGATGTCTAATCAAGTATAAGATTCTACATCATTTCAACCACCCAAGGAATTTCAATGTTTACAACGCTGGTAGAAAATTTGATTTTTTTTCAAATCCAATGTATTTTCCACGTTGATTCCACGTCACAATAAGTTGACAAATTACATTGAAACAATGTTGATTCAACCAGTGTGTGCACCACTACGCGGAAAAGTATACATGCACCCTCTTAATAGAAGCCCCACAATGGGGAGAGCCTCCACTGAGTCACAAGCTCCCTTTCTCTCGCCGATGCATCAACAGCCTCACTGTCCACAATAAAGAACCCAGAGATGTCCAACGGTTAATGCCTGTCATCCATATTTCTGCTGCAAATAAAAATTACAGCAGAAGCTCATGCTTAACCTTGGCAGGCCCATTAGGTAACGTTTGTCTGCAATTGACTAGGTGTCTTGTCTTTAGCTTGTTAGCAGTTAGCATGTAAGCGGTGGCGAGCTCGTGTAATGCTAGCCTACTCTTTTATTATTAGTGACAGAGACAGGCATCTGGCTCCATGTGGAGCGCGATACATTGAACTCCTTCCCGGGATTAAAAGTCAACAGCTGGGAGTCAACCGGCGTGTTGTCATGGCAATGCCTGCCTGGAATGTTTCTAAAATTGGGAATGGTTCTGGAATGGGCCCGGCTCTCATCTCTGCTCTCAATTGGTCCGTCGAGAAGCTTGATGAAACTAAACAGAAGACAAAGTTTGTGTTTGCGTATGGAGTTTCACGTAGGGYCGGTCTGCTAASCTGGCAAAGTATTGTCATGACTAATAGCAGCATGACTGTGTCTTTAAACACAGCTAACCACTTCAGTTGTTGCCAACTTTTGAAACATTTGCAATTCATCAGGGATTGCACTAACTTACTCTTTTGGCAGTGGACMTTTCCATAAAAAACATCTCAAGAGAAGAGAAAAGAGGTCTGACAAAGTTTTAGAGCGTATTCTGACTTTGAGTCGGGTTTGAAGGAGAAATCTGTGAAACCTCAGAGTAGGAGTGCTGATCTAGGATCAGGTCCCTTCCTGTCCATATAATCTTATTTATAATGACCTAAAAGGAAAAACTGATCCTAGATCCTGCACTCTGAGATGCTTTATGAATACGGGCCCTGAGAAAAACACAGTATTAGCTTGAGTTGGAAATGTGAAGACGAGAGCAGGCCGACACCATGTGAGCGATGGATTAAGCCAAGGGACTCCAGACAGTAGGGAGCGAAACCCGAACTGACCTCGCCTTGACTCACGCTTCGGCCACACAGATGCAGACAGAAGAGGAGAGACAGAGAATAACAACCGAGAAGGATGGAAAGTAGCCACTTGTGGAAAAAGATACTTGCCACGTCCAGACACAGCTACAACGTCATGGGCATCTAAGCTAGACATTACAATAAAACAGTGGGGTAAAGTACTCAAGTAGTACTTTCAAAATGATAACTGGAGGCCAAACGCTTATCATTTAAGGTCAGAATTCATGGTGATAGAAAACAACAGCTCGCCAATCTAAGAAGATAACCGTAAAACATTAACTCTATGGGCCGGTTACCCAGTCACAGATTAAGCCTTTTCCTGGTCAAAAAATAATAATTCTCCATTGAGAAATATTTATTTTGTCCTGGATTAGGTTTAATCTGTGTCTAGAAACCCGCCCTTTAATGGTATATTTAGTATACTTTTATTTACAAGGATATGTTAACGTTTTTATTATTTTAAATGTCTCTGTAGAGCTTCATTCTCCATTTATTACCTGGAGGAACCTACTCTGGTAGCTCAGCTACAAGAAGCACAAAGTTTCCAGCTAAGCTAGACATTACAATAAAACAGTGGGGTAAAGTACTCAAGTAGTACTTTCAAGTATTTTTACTTAAGTAGTGTTTTGGGGTATCTTTACTTCACTATTCAAATTMTTGACTACTTTTACTTTACTACATTCCTAAAGAGAATAATGTCCTTTTTACTCCATATGTTTTCCCTGACACCCAAAAGTACTCGTTACYTTTTGAATGCTTAGCAGGACAGGAAAATGGTCCAACTCACGCACTTATCAAGAGAACATCCCTGGTCATCCCTARTGCCTCTGATTTGGCGGACTCACTAAACACAAATYCTTCGTTTGTAAATTATGTCTGAGTGTTGGTGTGCCCCTGGCTATCCGTAAATAAAGAAATAAAAAMAAAATGGTGCCGTCTAGTTTGTTTAATACAGAAAATTTGAAATGATTTATACTTTAACTTTCACTTTCAATACATAACTATATTTTAGCAACTACATTTACTTTTGATACTCAAGTATATTTTGAAACCAAATACTTTTAGACTTTTACTCAAGTAGTATTTTATTCGTTTTCTATAAAGGTATCTTTACTTTTACTCAAATATGACAATTGGGTACTTTTTCCACCACTGTAATAAAACACATTTAAGTAAGCTGAAACATAATGGGTTCCAACTATAGTAGTTGTCACTGGACTCAGCCACAACAATCATGCTATACCCATGATCTGACAAAGGCGACGACAACACATTATCCCATCATAGCTCTCTTATGATGAGTAGTTACTACGGGTGGAGGGTCATGATGGAGGAGAGAGGAGGTTTTTTCAAAAAAGTTGAAGCCACCAATTACCCCACCCACAGAGAGAATCTAATTAAACAGTATGGTAGTTTAGTCAGGAGCCAGAGCTAGGGGCCACACCTACACGGTTGGTTCACATTAGTTAGTCAGGCAGGCCACTCCCTGTCCCAGCTGTCAAACACGCCCTGAGAAGAATGAGAGAGACTCTCTTCTAATGTGGCAGGCAAGCAGCCAGTAGATCCAAATAACACACAACCATGAACGTATGCATGCACGTGGCATACACACACACACACACACACACACACACACACACACACACACACACACACACACACACACACACACACAAACACACACACACACACACACACCACACACACACACACACACCACACACACACAGACATGACAGGCAGACCAGACAGACAGACCTATCATTGTTGCCTACTCATCATTATCATTAGCATCACTATAATCACTGTCATCTTCCACAGCAAACAAAGCTTGCGTCCATATCCACCCACACCCACTCCAAAAATTTACAGACTCCAGCCAGCCGTGGCCTCTCAGTGGTTTACAGCCCGGGCATGACTCTGGAAAAACACACGCAAAGCATATTTTCTGTGGAGGGACACAAAGAGAGAATTGGATCCACTGAGTGGTTTGGCCTGGCACATATTGCTCTATGAGAGGCAGGGTAGGTCATGATGTTGTCTTGATGGCAGCAATTGGCAAGTTGGYGGATGTATGGGCAAGGTGGGGGCACAGTGAGTTGGCAGTTTCTCTGTTAGGGCACATGATTCCCTGTACTGTTAAGAGTGGTGTGAATCTTTGTCTCTCAGTTTGACTGTGCAGAGAATAGCACTTACTATACACAAACACTTCTCAAATACAGTACCAATCAAAAGTTTGGACACACCTACACATTTTTTTTTTTGAGTAATAGTGACCACCAAAACTAAGAAATAACATATGGAATCATGTAGTAACCAAAAAAGTCTTAAACAAATCAAAATATATTTTCTATTTTAGATTCTTCAAAGTAGCCACCCTTTGCCTTGATGGCAGCTTTGCACACTCTAGGCATTCTCTCAACCAGCTTCACCTGGAATGCTTTTCTACAGTCTTGAAGTAGTTCCCACATATGTTGAGCACTTGTTGGCTGCTTTTCCTTCAATCTGCGGTCCAACTCATCCCAAACCATCTCAATTGGACTGAAGTCAGGTGATTGTGGGAGCCAGATAATCTGATGCAGCACTCCATCACTCTCCTTCTTGGTCAAAAAGCCCTTACACAGCCTGGAAGAGTGTTGGGTCATTGTCCTGTTGAAAAACAAATGATAGTCCCACTAAGCACAAACCAGATGGAATGGCGTATCTCTGCAGAATGCTGTGATAGACATGTTGATTAAGTGTGCTTTGAATTCTAAATAAATCACTGACAGTGTCACCAGCAAAGCACCCCCACGCCATCACACTTCCTCCTTCATGCTTCACGGTGGGAACCACACATGCGGAGATCATCCGTTCACCCACTCTGCGTCTCACAAAGACACGGCGTTTGGAACCAAAAATCTCTAATTTGGACTCCAGACCAAAGGACAAATTTCCAACGGTCTAATGTCCATTGCTCTTGTTTTTTGGCCCAAGCAAGTCTTTTCTTCTTTGGTGTCCTTTAGTAGTGGTTTTCTTTGCAGCAATTCAACCATGAAGGCCTGATTCACACAGTCTCCTCTGAACAGTTCATGTTGAGATGTGTCTGTTACTTGAACTCTGTGAAGCATTTATTTGGGCTGCAATTTCTGAGGCTGGGAAACTCTATTGAACTTATCCTTTGCCGCAGAGGTAACTTTGGGTCTTCCTTTCCTGTGGCGGTTCTCATGAGAGCCAATTTCATCATAGCGCRTGATGGTTTTTGTGACTGCATTTGAAGAAACATTCAAAGTTCTTGACATTTTCCGGATTGACTGACCTTCATGTCTTAAAGTAATAATAGACTGTCGTTTCTCTTTGCTTATTTGAGCTGTTCGTGCCATAATATGGACTTTATATTTTACGAAATAGGGCTATCTTCTGTATACCACCCCTACCTTGTCACAACACAATTGATTGGCTCAAATGCATGAAGAAGGAAAAAATTCCACAAATGAACTGTTAACAAGGCACACCTGTTAACTGAAATGCATTCCAGGTGAATACCTCGTGAAGCTGGTTGAGAGAATGCCAAGAGTTTGCAAAGCTGTCATCAAGGCAAAGYGTGGCTACTTTAAAGAAATCAAATATAAAATATATTTTGAATTATTTAACACTTCTTTGGTTACTACATGATTCCATATGTGTTATTTCATAGTTTTGATTTCTTCACTATTGGGTTGCCTGGTAATAATGGCAGAACAACATTTAAGTGATAGTCCCACTTTCAACAATAATCTGTTCTGCTTTGTAATGCAAAGACCTTTTACCATTGTAATAACAATGTTATTACTTTGTTKTTGCAACCTAATCAATGTCGGTACACTATGTTACAGTGTTGTTATGTAGCATTTACAACTGTGATACCTGTCTGTGATTTAGGCAAAAGTTACTCCATTAAAATATCAGTATTGGCGCTACTACCGTGCCCCTGACGGGCACTAACTTCATCTCCAATTAAATATCCTGACCCGCAGATGAAGATAGCATTGCCATGGGAGATACTATTGTAATGTGGGTAACAGAGTCTATGAATCAACTAACACCGTAACAGCGGTAACAGTGAGAAACGGTCTCAAAGATGCCCTGAGCTCTCTATGAGCTTAGAGGTGAGTGAGCAAGAGGCAAATGATGCTACCCAGGACTTAGTCAGACACCAGGTAGTAATAGACAACTCTCAAGTTTATCCCATTGTGACGTTACTTATCTCTTAAAGAAGTACAGACAACCTCACAAGACCCGTCGTACGTGATTTCCCAGGGAGTAAACACAAGGGGGAGTGTTTGCCAGACTTACCCCAGCCTCAGGTCAGCGTCGTAAAGGTTAAGTGTCCCCTGGAGTTTTCATTGTCGAGGAGCAAGCCTCTACCAGTGCCCTGCGAGCTCCTCTCTCCTCGCAGTTTAACTGAGGAACTGGTAGCTCAACTGGAAGGAGCTCCCTCAGTCTTTCGTAAGGATTTGTGACCTTAAGGTTTTTCTTGGGGAGAAAAAGCCCACATCCCTCTGTCAGTCAAGCAGCGGAGCATAGTTTCAGCTGGGCGGCCGTCCAAACAGACATGAAAACTATTCTATTTCTGTCTGCCATATGAGCCGCAGCACTGTATTTTGGAGAGAATTTGTGGTCAAGCATGTAATTGCTGAGTTGACCAGTTATGGCAAAATGTAATTGTAGACCTCATCAGATTTGTGGAGAAACTGCCAAGTGAACAAGGTAAAGGACTTTTAAAGTCCCACAAAAACAAGGGAGACCACATAAATAAATGAGGAACTGGGATCCAGATGTGGGAACAGAGGGAGGGGGAGAAGAAGAAGAAAAGGGGTGAAAAAAAGAGCCAGACGGCAGAACTTGCCATCGCAGCAGAATGAAATCACATTTCTGACACGGCGAAAGGGTGTTTACCTTCCTCTGAGAAGTCACAGGAGAAAAAGGGGTTTTGGGAAGGTAAGAGGCTGTGGCTGTGAGTGTGTTGTTTCTGGATTTTTACCATGAGCCTTTCAGGGTGTCTGGTTGCACATCAGGGTTGGAAATGACTACCTCCTGGAAAAATTGGTAGCTTTAAATAAGAGTCGGGTGGTTTGCGTTACGAGGAAACACATGGAGTCTTTGGCGGGTCTGCATTGCTTCTTGCTAGGACCCAGAGTTTTTCCCGGTCTGGTCACAAGGTCCGCAGAAACTCCTAGCCATAGTTATAACACGTTTGAGTGATTAATTGGTCAGTTATTTTTTTATTTACCCTTTATTTAACTAGGCAAGTCAATTAAGAACAAATTCTTATTTACAATGACGGTCTACACRGGCCAAACCAGGGCCAATTGTGCGCAGCCCAATCACGGCTGGTTGTGATACAGCCTGAATTTGAACCAGGGTGTCTGTAGTGACGCCCCGAGCACTGAGAAGCAGTGCCTTAGACAGCTGGGCCACTCAGGAGCCCTAAGGTTCAGTAATGTGCACTAATGCATTCATACATGTTTGTATGTATGCAAGAGCGTGCACGCACACACACGCACGCACACACAAACACACAMACAAGGGTATCTGTTTTATGGTATGCCGGAGTGTAGGATTAATAAGTATTGCGTGTCAGATAATCTGGCTCCAAACGTGCTAATTTCCTCATTCATTTTAGCTCATTTCCTGACATTAGCAACAGGTAAGTGTTTGAAGTCACTGTATGTGGCAGAGAGAGTCACATTGGAAGATGTGAAGGTAATCCTCACTTATCCTGACTGTTCAACTGACTGAATCAGCGTCAAAGTCCTAGGTTTTGAAACAAGAGTTGGGTTGTTGTATACAGTACCAGTCAAAAGTTTGGACACCTGCTCAAATCAAAATATATTTTATATTTGAGATCCTTCAAAGTAGCCACCGTTTTCCTTCATGACAGCTTTGAAAACTCTTGGCATTCTCTCAACCAGTTTCATGAGGTAGTCACCTAGAATGCATTTCAATTAACAGGTGTGCCTTGTTAAAGGTTCGTTTGTGGAATTTCTTTCCTTCTTCATGCGTTTGAGCCAATCAGTTGTGTTGTGACAAGGTAGGGGATGTATACAGAAGATAGCCCTATTTGGTAAAAGACCAAGTCCATATTATGTCAAGAACAGCTCAAATAACCAAAGAAGAAAGACAGTCCATCATTACTTTAAGACATGTGGGTTAGTCAATCCGGAAAATTTCAAGAACTTTGATTGTTACTTCAAGTGCAGTCGCAAAAACCATCAAGCGCTATGATGAAACTAACTCTCATGAGGACCACCACAGGAAAGGAAGACCCAGAGTTACTTCTGCTGCAGGGGATAAGTTCATTAGAGTTACCAGCCTCAGAAATTGCAGCCCAAATAAATGCTTCATAGAGTTCAAGTAACAGACACATCTCAACATGAACTGTTCAGAGGAGCCTGCGTGAATCAAGCCTTCATGGTCTAATTGCTGCAAAGAAACAACTACTAAAGGACACCAATAAGAAGAAGAGACTTGCTTAGGCCAAGAAACACGAGCAATGGAAATCTGTCCTTTGGTCCGAATTTGAGATTTCTGGTTCCAACCGCCGTGTCTTTGTGAGACAGAGTAGGTGAACGGATGATCTCTGCATGTGTGGTTCCCACCATGAAGCATGGAGGAGGAGGTGTGATGGTGTGGGGATGCTTTGTTGGTGACACTGTCAGTGATTTATTTAGAATTCAAGGCACACTTAACCAGCATGGCTATCACAGCATTCTGCAGCAATACGCCATCCCATCTGGTCTAGGCTTAGTGGGACTATCATTTGTTTTTCAACAGGACAATGACCCAAAACACCTCCAGAATGTGTATGGGCTATTTTACCAAGAAGGAGAGTGATGGAGTGCTGCATCAGATGACCTGGCCTCCACAATCACCCGACCTCAACCCAATTGAGATGGTTTGGGATGAGTTGGACAGCAGAGTGAAGGAAAAGCAGCCAACAAGTGTTCAGCGTATGCGGGAACTTCTTCAAGATTGTTGGAAAAGCATTCCAGGTGAAGCTGGTTGAGAGAGTGCCAAGTGTACAAAGCTGTCATCAAGGSAAAGGGTGGCTACTTTGAAGAATATCAAATGTAAAATATATTTTGATTTGTTTAACACTTTTTTGGTTACTACATGATTCCATGTGTTATTTCATAATTGTGATGTCTTCACTATTATTCTACAATGTAGAAAATAGTAAAAATAAAGAAAACCCCTTGAATGAGTAGGTGTGTCCAAACTTTTGACTGGTACTGTATATTTCTAGGAACTGGAGCAATGGTAAATCCTTCTCTCTTGAAATTGCTGTTTTCTGCTAGCTCTTACGAACCATCTAATTTCCAACTGAAATGACCCAATGAAATGCAGATGTTCACTATTACAGTATGTCTGTTTATCTCATTGGCAAACGGGAATGGTTTGCAGAGAAAGACGCACAACTCTCCCSAATCCAGCCCTCAACCTCCAGTCTCCCTCAATTATCAAAATATGGAGTTTTTTTCCCCCGTCATCCAAGAAAACTTTCCATGTGGATTCCAGCATGGRCCCGATTACTCCGTAGCTGATTCCAACCCAGACAGAGAGAGACAGCGGTAAGGCTGTAAAAATAACCAAATGACAGATGAGGCCTCTATACTGCCGGAGGGGAATGGAGTACAGCTCCACAGTTCTGTCTAGTCTCTGTGTAGACAAATAGCATAGAGGAACATACAAACACCAGGGGCCGTATTCATAATAAAGCATTTCAGTGTTGGAGTTCTGATCTAGGATCAGTTTGGCCTTTTAGATTATAATGAATGGACTGGGGGGACTTGATCCTAGATCAGCACTCCTACTCTGAGACGCTTTATGAATAAGGCCCCAGGGGCACATATTGTATGTAGCATCGTTTCAGTGCCATTAGACTTCTAAAACATATGGATGAGTTTAATGTAGTCTTCACTGCCAAAGCCTCTCCCTGGAATGTATAATCAGTGGATTTGTGTGATAGCGGTCCGCTCCAAACTGTTCCAACTGGGAGATGTTGTATACATACTTGTGATTGTGTTATTCATTGTTTCCACTTATCTCAGATCAGGTTCACAAAGAGGCCTAAGATCTTGATGCATCATCTTAACTGGAGCTTTCTGGAACTCACTGATCCTGATGCAGCATCTTAACTGGAGCGGTCTGGAACACACTGATCCTGATGCAGCATCTTAACTGGAGCTTTCTGGAACTCACTGATCCTGATGCAGCATCTTAACTGGAGCGGTCTAGAACTCACTGATCCTGATGCAGCATCTTAACTGGAGCGGTCTGGAACTCACTGATCCTGATGCAGCATCTTAACTGGGCGGTCCTGGAAACACACTGATCCCGATGCGCATCCTTAACTGGAGGGTCTGGAACCACTGATCCTGATGCAGCATCTTAACTGGAGCGGTCTGGAACTCACTGATCCTGATGAGCATCTTAACTGGAGCTGTCTGGAACTCACTGATCCTGATGCAGCATCTTAACTGGAGCGTCTGGAACTCACTGATCCTGATGCAGCATCTTAACTGGAGCGGTCTAGAATCACTGATCCTGATGCAGCATCTTAACTGGAGCGGTCTGGAATATCACTGATCCTGATGCAGCATCTTAACTGGAGCGGTCTAGAACTCACTGATCCTGAATGCAGCATCTTAACTGGAGCGGTCTGGAACACACTGATCCTGATGCAGCATCTTAACTGGAGAGGTCTGGAACTCACTGATCCTGATGCAGCATCTTAACTGGAGCGGTCTGGAACACACTGATCCTGATGTAGCATCTTAACTGGAGCGGTCTAGAACTCCCTGATCCTGATGCAGCAATCTTAACTGGAGCGGTCTGGAACTCACTGATCTGATGCAGCATCTTAACTGGAGCGGTCTGGAACTCACTGATCCTGATGCAGCATCTTAAACTGGAGCGGTCTAGAACTCACTGATCCTGATGCAGCATCTTAACTGGAGCGGTCTGGAACTCACTGATCCTGATGTAGCATCTTAACTGGAGCTGTCTGGAACTCCACTGATCCTGATGCAGCATCTTAACTGGAGCGGTCAGGAACTCACTGATCCAGTACGTGTATGTAGGCTGCATCCTGATTCTCCACCCTTCTCCGAAGTCTACACTTGCACACTAAGACTCCCTTTTTTTTTTCACCTTTATTTAACCAGGTAAGCTAGTTGCGAACAAGTTCTATTTACAACTGCGACCTGGCCAAGATAAAGCAAAGCAGTGCGACACAAACAACAACACAGAGTAACACATGGAAAAAACAAGCATACAGTCAATAACACAATAGAAAAAAATAAAGTCTATATACAGTGGGTGCAAATGGCGTGAGGAGGTAAGGCAATAAATAGGCCATAGTGGCGAAGTAATTACAATTGAGCAAATTAACACTGGAGTGATAGATGAGCAGATGATGATGTGCAAGTAGAAATACTGGTGTGCAAAAGAGCAGAAAAGTTAATAAAAACAARATGGGGATGGGGTAGGTAGATTGGGTGGGCTATTTACAGATGGGCTATGTACAGCTGCAGCGATTGGTTAGCTGCTCAGATAGCTGATGTTTAAAGTTAGTGAGGGAAATATAAGTCTCCAGCTTCAGCGATTCTTGCAATTCGTTCCAGTCATTGGCAGCAGAGAACTGGAAGGAAAGGCGGACAAAGGAGGTGTTGGCTTTGGGGATGACCAGGGAGATATACCTGCTGGAGTGCGTGCTGCGGATGGGTGTTGTTATCGTGACCAGTGAGCTGAGATAAGGTGGAGCTTTACCTAGCATAGACTTATAGATGACCTGGAGCCAGTGGGTCTGGCGACGAATATGTAGCGCGGGCCAGCCGTCTAGAGCATACAGGTCGCAGTGGTGGGTGGTATAAGGGGATTTGGTGACAAAACGGATGGCACTGTGATAGACTGTATCCAGTTTGCTGAGTAGAGAATTGGAAGCTATTTTGTAAATTACATCGCCGAAGTCGAGGATCGGTAGGATAGTCAGTTTTACGAGGGTATGTTTGGCGGCGTGAGTGAAGGAGGCTTTGTTGTGAAATAGGAAGCCGATTCTAGATTTAATTTAGGATTGGAGATGTTTAATATGAGTCTGGAAGGAGAGTTTACAGTCTAGCCAGACAGCTAGGTATTTGTAGTTGTCCACATATTCTAAGTCAGAACCGCCCAGAGTAGTGATGCTATTCGGGRGGGCAGGTGCAGGCAGCGAACGGTTGAAAAGCAAGCATTTGGTTTTACTAGCGTTTAAGAGCAGTTGGAGGCCACGGAAGGGGTGTTGTATGGCATTGAAACTCGTTTCGAGGTTAGTCAACACAGTGTCCAAAGAAGGGCCAGAAGTATACAGAATGGTGTAGTCTGCGTAGAGGTGGATTAGGGAATCACCCGCAGCAAGAGCGACATCATTGATATATACAGAGAAAAGAGTCGGCCCGAGAATTTAACCCTGTGGTACCCCCATAGACACTGCCAGAGGTCCGGACAACAGGCCCTCCGATTTGACACACTGAACTCTGTCTGAGAAATAGTTGGTGAACCAGGCGAGGCAGTCACTTGAGAAACCAAGGCTGTTGAGTCTGCCGATAAGAATACAGTGATTGACAGAGTCGAAAGCCTTGGCCATGTCAATGAAGACGGCTGCACAGTACTGTCTTTTATCGACGGCGGTTATGATATCGTTTAGTACCTTGAACGTGGCTGAGGTGCACCCGTGACCAGCTCAGAAACCGGYTTGCACAGCAGAGAAGGTACGGTGGGATTTGAAATGGTCAGTGATCTGTTAATTAACTTGGCTTTTGAAGACTTTAGAAAGGCAGGGCAGGATGGATATAGGTCTATAACAGTTTGGGTCTAGAGTGTCACCCCCTTTGAAGAGGGGGATGAACGCGGCAGCATTCCAATCTTTAGGGATCTCGGACGATACAAAATAGAGGTTGAACAGACTGGTAATAGGGGTTGCAACAGTGGCGGCGGATAGTTTTAGAAAGAGAGGGTCCAGATTGTCTAGCCCAGCTGATTTGTATGGGTCCAGGTTTTGCAGCTCTTTCAGAATGTCTGCTATCTGGATTTGGGTGAAGGAGAAGCTGMGGAGGRTTGGGCAAGTAGCTGCGGGGGGCGCGGAGCTGTTGGCCGGGGTTGGGGTAGCCAGGAGGAAAGCATGGCCAGCCGTAGAGAAATGCTTATTGAAATTCTCGATTATCGTGGATTTATCGGTGGTGACAGTGTTACCTAGCCTCAGTGCAGTGGGCAGCTGGGAGGAGGTGCTCTTATTCTCCATGGACTTTACAGTGTCCCCTCTAGGCAATGCTTACACCCATCCTATGTTTTTAACTCCATGATGGGGAGTGTGCAAGTGCACACTTCTGGAAAAGAGTGGAGAATTGGGACTCAAGCCTTATGCACTGACCTATAGGTATTCTGGTAGCAACTCACAATAGAGGCCACACGCTTACTGAATTTGTGCTTCACCATACTGATGATACCATGTAATGTTGTGTGATTGTTCCCACTGGGGACCAGTACGGAGAAAACAAAGTATGCACTCAATATTGTAAGTCGCTCTGGATAAGAGCGTCTGCTAAACTACTGTAAATAGTCCTTAATTCATATTGGTGGATCTTGTAGAATTACAGCCATCACTAGCCGGCTTCCACACGGTTACGCAACCCTGCACCTTATAGGCTGCTGCCCTATATACATCGACTTGAAATCACTGGCCACTTTAATAATGGAACACTGGTCACTTCAATAATGTTTAAATAATGTTTACATACTGCTTTACTCATCTCATATGTATATACTGTATTTAATTATACTGTAMTTTAGTCAATGCCACTCCGACATTGCTCAATCTAATATTTATATATTTCTTAATTCCATTCTTTTACTTTTAGATGTGTGTATTGTTGTGATTTGTTAGATACTACTACACTGTTGGAGCTAGAAACACAAGCATTTCGCTACACCCACAATAACATCTGCATAATATGTGTATCTGACCAATAAAATTTGATTTGTGACGTGTAGTCCATTTATGCAAAGGCTGTTTTATCGCCACCTGTTGGAACATTGTTGTAAAAATAAGAGAACCCTACATCCATAGGTGACAGGCTACAGTAGTTTAGCATCACCTGTAGTGATGTAGGTTTGAAGCATGTCCTGGAAAAGAAATACAATGCAATTCGATGCTAAATTAGGAAACAAGACAAATACAGAATGATCACTTTAAACCAGGGATGGACAACTTTGATGGGATGAGGAACACAAAAAATCTGAACTTATCATCGGGTCCGCAGTGGCTCACAGGTCTGCTTACCCACATCCATACCCACACATGCAATCAGAGCCAGGGGGGCCTCTAAAATAAAAAAATGTGTTTTAGAGTTAAGTTGCTGCAATTCTACACATTTTGCCATGTACGAAGAGAACATTTTGCAACTGTATAACTCACTTCATGCAATTCTGCTCATTTTGCCATGGGGCGGAGAGAAAAATTTGCAGTTTTACAGCTAATTTCCTGCAATTCTACACATTTTCAATAGGGTGCAGAGAAATGTTTGCAGTTTCTAAGCAAATTTATTTAAATTCTACACATTTTAACCTGACTCATGATATCTGAGTGAGAGTGACTACCAAAATCAATAAGGGCCCCTGGTCTTTAACTTACCAATTTAAAAAATGGTAGCTGACATGGGCTAATTGAGTGACTGTCAATACAAAGGAAGAACTGTAGATCCACAACCAAATTTTGAAATTGCACCTTGTGTATTCTACTATTCTAACTCTCAACAGTAAGTTGAGTCCCCGACAAAGTTCGTAAAAAAAGGAAATTGATCCGCGGGCCTACAAAAGGGGGCATGCGGCCCATGGGCCACCAGTTGCCCATCCCTGCTTTAAATGAATAGTTGTACTTGACAATTCCACGTGAATTTAAAAAACACAGGATGGAATCAACCACAGGATTATGTCATCATGGTAACCAAATATCAACATAGACAAACCTTCTATAAAATACACTACTGGTCAGAAGTTTTAGAACACCTACTCATTCAAGGGCTTTCCTTTATTTGTACTATTTTCTACAATGTAGAATAATAGTGAAGACATCAAAAATATGAAATAAGACATATGGATTCATGTAGTAACCAAAAAACTGTTAAACAAATCAAATAGCCACCCTTTGCCTTGATGACAGCTTTGCACACGCTTGGCATTCTCTCAACCAGCTTCACCTGGAATGCTTTTCCAACAGTCTTGAAGGAGTTCCCACATATGCTGAGCACTTGTTGGCTGCTTTTCCTTCACTCCGCAGTCTGACTGATCCCAAACCATCTCAATTTGGGTTGAGGTCGGGGAATTGGGGAGGCCAGGTCATCTGATGCAGCACTCCATCACTCTCCTTCTTGGTAAAATAGCCCTTACACCGCCTGGAGGTGTTTTGGGTCATTGTCCTGTTGAAAAACAAATGATAGTCCCACTAAGCCTAGACCAGATGGGATGGCGTATTGCTGCAGAATGCTGTGGTAGCCATGCTGGTTAAGTGTGCCTTGAATTATAAATAAATCACAGACAGTGTCACCAGCAAAGCACCCACACACCATCACACCTCCTCCTCCATGCTTAATGGTGGGAAATACACATGCGGAGATCATCCGTTCACCCACACACCGCGTCTCACAAATACACTGCGACTGGAACCAAAAATCMCAAATTTGGACAGATTTCCATCGGTCTAATGTCCATTGCTTGTGTTTCTTGGCCCAGGCAAGTCTCTTCTTCTTATTTGTGTCCTTTAGTAGTGGTTTATTTGCAGKAATTAGACCATGAAGGCCAAAGCATATATTTGGGCTGCGATTTCTGAGGCTGGTAACTCTAATGAACCTGTCCTCTGCAGCAGAGGTAACTCTGGGTCTTCCATACCTGTGGCGGTCCTCATGAGAGCCAGTTTCATCATAGCGCCTGATGGTTTCTGAACTGCACTTCAAGAAACTTTCAAAGTTCTTGAAATTTTCCATATTGACTGACCTTCATGTCTTAAATGTAATGGACTGTTGTTTCTCTTTTCTTATTTGAGCTGTTCTTGCCATAATATAGACTTGGTATTTTACCAAATAGGGCTATCTTCTGTATACCACCCCTACCTTGTCACAACACAACTGATTGGCTCAAATGCATTAAGAAGGAAAGAAATTCCACAAATTAACTGTTAATTAACAAGGCACACRTGTTAACTGAAATGCATTCTAGGTGACTACCTTGTGAAGCTGGTTGAGAGAATGCCAAGACTGTGCAAATCTGTCATCAAGGCAAAGGGTGGCTATTTGAAGAATTTCAAATGTAAAATATATTTTGATTTGTTTAACACTTTTTTGGTCACCTCATGATTCCATATGTGTTATTTCATAGTTTTGATGTCTTCACTATTTTTCTACAATGTAGAAAATAGTAAAAAATTAAGAAAAACCTTTGAATGAGTAGGTGTTCTAAAACTTTTGACCGGTACTGTATATTGAATTTGTACCTTTAAAACAATGCCAGATCTTCACTTTTATATCCACTATAAAAAAAAAAATACTGGGAAGCACCTCCTACTGGAGAATTGTGTGACAACAAAGAAGACACGTGTGACAACTAAATCAAAAATCAGACATTGTTTTTCCATTGGAATTTGGTTGTGCTTTTAGATTGTTGAAAACATAGTGATGACACATTGGAAATTCAACTAACTTTTGATCAACGTCTCAACCAAATATGACCCAATTATCCATGTTGAAATGAAGTTGTGTTCCCTGTAAGCGGTGTATGTAAAAATAGATATGATGGAAATATGGAAATGTAATAGAATCCTTATAAGCCTTCATTGACTCAGAGAAACAYCTGGTTGGAGGAGGGTTGTGCCTCTTAAGCTAAAACAATGTATCATACCATTTACACTTGAATTGTCTGACGGAGACAATGCAACACAACGCTTTCAAAGACTGAGCAAGACCAAGTGAACACTGGCTTAAGGTTTTGCTGATTTTATTGCGCGATTCATTTCTACTGTCTCTTATTTTATAGTTTTATTTTCTTATTCAAACTCATATGAATGTGTTCATGTTATCTTCAACCTAGTATTAATGTAGGTCAGTGACTGGGACAAAGCATGCTTGAATTCTCTTCTCCTTTAGCCTATTCCAATTGATGTGGAATATTCTAGTTTCACAATAGGAAAATATTTGTTTGACAATTTTGGTTTCCATTTTTGGGGGATTTACTATGAAAGGTTTGTCTTTTGTATGGAAATGGATGTGTCACAGGACCTTTCTGTGTCACAGGACCATTTGCATAAGTTGTGTACAGTATGTTTAAAACAGTGTGAACGATTTGGACTGAACTAGTTTGGACAGATTTCTGTGCTGTAGAATTCCCAACGTGTGTCACAGTGAGACCAATGCATTCACGAGTTCAGGGGAGTTCAGGAGAAACCGGCATGGTCTAAAAGCTACTCATCGCACGTACAGTAAAGGTGTAAAAAATTAACAACTCAACGGTTCTCTCTTCACCTAAATACTTCATTAAACCTTGAAGAACAACACAAGTACCCCAAACCCGAATGTATCTAAAATACATTTTAATCTTGCTGAAATTCACAATTGTTACAATATTAATCTCTTGAATATTTTTTCGGTGACATTCTCTTCGTAGTCTTCTTATAATCTTGATACATACTATACAGTCATGTGATGTAAAGTGTTTTACATCAAGGCACAAGACACAGCCGTTGTGAGGGAGCCTAGGGAAGGCTGATCTTTAATGTCGATCCCTGCAGGGCACAGCACAGCAAACAGGTGCCGGTGGYGACAGGGAGGGATGAGTGACGGGGAGAATGGTTCACATGGTACAAATGTGCTCTATAGACAGAATAAATAATAATAAATAAGCACTGGTGCTTTTTCCCAATTCATTTTAAATGAATTTCATGTATAAAAAAAAAAGGAATCTGGAAATTTTCTTTGGGATTTGGGGATTCAGCTGTCAATGTACATAATGGAGGTTGCCGTCATTCTCCCCCTTTTTTTCTCTGGTTTGCCAAAAGCTAAATTAAAGTTTCATAACATTATGGTATTGAGGAGGAGTCCTAATATCTGACGGGYTTTATTTCTGTAGATGTGGGGGAGTGGATGAAGGGGCCAGTGTGTTTTTTCTCTTTGTTTGTTTTGTTGTTTTCCCCCAGATATGTTCTGATGTCATCGCGTTAAGAAGGATCAACCTCTGAAAGGGACGAGAGAGAGGAAGAGAGAACGGACAAGTCAACAACTTAGAGCCCAGCGCCTTCTTTCTGTCACAAAACGTACATCTCTGAACAAAAAATAAGACCAAGCAATTATTTTTCATTAACACAGGAAATCAATTCTCAATGTAAAATCWTCATTCAAAAAATGGTATCTTAATTTAGTCAAGTAAACTATTTGCCTATGGTGATGTCAGGCATTTAACTAATTAAAAAGCTACAGAATTTAAATAAGAGATAGCTGATAGAACAGAGACAGAAAGGACAAAGACGAGGAGGAGGAGTATTCACCGTATCCCTGGAGGTTGTMGGAATGTTCACATCTGGGTGTTTCTCCTCCGCCGGCCGAAAGCCTTGGAGCCCACATTGGTGGGGACAAAGTTACTGTTGCCCATGCCCCCCGACCGGCTCAGGAAGTCTGCCAGGCGGTGAGTCACGCAGGTGGCCGTATTGCAGGCTCGCTTCTGTGCTGTAACGCTGCTTCAGGAATGGAGACGGGTTAACAGTACCTCAATACACATACAGTACACAGACGCACAAAAGCATTTGTGTTCGCACTCATACCAGACACTTAGAAATGTACACATACTCAAGCACACGCACAAGCTGTCCGCACAAACACACACACTATCAAACACACACACTATTTCCTTATCTAATCAAGCAATACTGTTCAATGTAATTAAAACATCTGCTTTGCAACACCTCCATGAAATGAAAGTGTCATTGTCATTAACAGGAGTAGAACAATTACATCTAAACACATAAAAAGTAGACCGTGGATTAATATAGTCTCTGAAAATGTTAGATCATTAGAATGGTTCAGTCGATCATAATTCTTACCTTGAGACTTGGTGAAGGTTCTAGAGATAGTTCAAGGGTATTGGAAATGCTATAATAACTATGATTTACTCTATCCTGCAATGAAAAAATATTGAATGCCATTGTTGGAAGAGCCAAAGCTAGGTCCATAAAACAAATAGTTTAATTACTAATATTCTATTTCTTAAGAAAAAAAAGTAAAAGCCTTCCTGGTAGAAAAATAGGTTTATTGAACAAGAAACATGGTGACGCATGAAGAAACTATTTATTATGGTTGAATGTTACTTATATTACTTATCTCTTAGGAATTTGGGTTATCAGGAATTTGAAATGCAATCAAATTATATGAATATACACACTGGGGGAAAAAATCTCTATATTTTGATTCATTCCTTTGAATAATTGTAATTTAGAAGAGTTGATTGTCTGAACAGATACAACATGTCATTCTTTGCCGAAAACGGAAAGGAATTGTCAAAAGAAGAATACAAAAACTAAGAAGTGGGGGTTGCAATGGGAGATTCGCTCTAGGGTCAATCAAGCGGGGAAAATCCACATGCACTGAGACTTGTCAAACAAAAACCAGGAGGACGTTATAATGAAAAGAGAGGGAATAGGAGGAGGGCGGAGGGTTAGATGCTGTCAAATGTCTTCCCGTAGCTTGCATAGCGTTCGCTCTCGGGCGCGCTGCGTTTCTTGCCAGGCGTGCCCGCGCCCACGTCCGTGCGGGGAAACGTTTGTAATTTGTGCAGGTCCTGGGACAGTTTGCCCAGCACGCAGGTGCTGAGGTTAGAGCAGCGCTTGGTTAGGGGTCTTTCCATGCTGTCAGAGGGGAGAGATAAACATGCAGAAAACAGGCTCATAGTAGCAGGACACATGCAGATTTCTCTCTCTCCCGCACTCACACTCTCTCTATCGCTCTCTCACTCATGTTAGTACTGTATCACCCCCTTTCCTTCATGCATTTTCCCTACAAAATGCATTGTCAGACATGCTGTCATAGGCAAGAAATGAACATTTCCAAAACATCATGCTTCCCTTCCAATCACTTGAAGAACGTTAACATATCAAACCCCATGCTCCAACTCCATTGACGTCGTCACACCCACCCTCATATCAACCCAAACAGAACAGAACCGGTATAGCTTCCCGCTGTCATGCGACTCTTTCCGCCTCCACTAACTGAGAGCATGCAGTTATCCATCAAGGTTAAGCATTCCCCGCTAATATAATATCTTCAGCAGGCAAACAGGCTGTTAACATTCGTCCATTCAAATAAATGAATAAATCAAACTCATCCATGCGGGAGGGTTACGATAGAGATATTGTTGGGAGGGATTAGGTAGGATATCCGTCCTTAAAATGGAGAGAACCAATTTCTCTGAGCACATACCTCTCTGTATGGCTTAAATTAAACTCCAGCAGGACACACTGCTAAGGTGGCTAAAAGACATATCTCCAAACAGGTAACAAAATTGTGGTTACAATTGTACGAGTTCATTCCTAGCTTAAAACGTTTGGTCAATGGACCGTTGACGCACTTCCACTCCATATGAAAGTAGCTCTTACCGTCAATACTGACCATCACGTTTAATTCATCATCAATCCCTTATTAATTGGTAGCCCTGAGCTAGGAGGCAAACTCATGTATTGTTAAGAATGCAGAAAGGAAGAAGAAGCAGTTGTCTGTACCTATTGCCTTCGTTGCTTTCATTCTCTTGCTGCTCCAGCTCTTCGGCTGTCATCTGCACAAACTCCTTGACTATGGCGTTGAGTAACCTTCTTGCCTCGTAGTCCGTAAGGGTGACTCGGTCTGTCATGGACTCTATGCCCGGTCTAGAGGAGGAAGGAAGAGGGTGGGTGAAGCACAGGGATCCGCATAAAAACAAAGTTATCAACCGCAGTAAAAAATAAAATAAATAACATGCACGGAGCGTCACTAAGTCTAAAAGGTATGACGTGGGACTGGAAGGGACCCWAGCCAACATTGAAAACAGCCATCTACTAAGAGTCCTCCATCTAAAAGGGCCGACTAGTGACCAAATTCAGATTTATGACAAAATCAATAGCTTCATGAGAACCGGGAGTGGCTTGGATGTTTTTATATATCAAATGTATCTCTTCTAAATTAAATTACTTGTTTTTTTATTGTGTCTTTTTTTTATTACAGCCCTTTTACACTTAACTGGAGTGCACTTCTGTGATATTGGATTAAGGAACATATGAATTTATGTATTTGTAACAGTAGACTAAATTACCAAAAAAATCAGTAGTCTAAATTCACAGAAAAAAATATATGTGTTATATTCCTTTAATCACAGAAAAATTATGAATTTCCCCCAAAATGTTCATTATTAAATAATAAATGTGTATTTGGTAGTACTTCCAATCCATATTCTCATGTCATATTAAACAAGTGTGTGTGTGTGTGTGTGTGTGTGTGTGTGTATGTGTTTGTGCGTTGAGTGTAATTTCGTAATTTCCGTCTGTCTGTCAGCAAGTCTGTCTGTCTCACCTGGAGGGGGCTGCTTGTGAGCTGTACATCTGGCAAATGACCAGGGCATAAGCAACAAGGAAAGCAGAAATCTTCAACATAACCATGGTTCCCTACAGCAAAGAGACAGTCCCATGAGCTCCACAGACTTGATACAATTACATTAACATCTACATTTAACAAGAGAGAAGCAGGTCGCCATCACAATAATGATCAGTGTACATTTACCAGAATGAGATTAAGCATTGTACGGCTAATGTAACACAAATTGTTTTGAAAGGACTCCTTCGTTAAATGTGAAGTGAGCTACTACATAGATGGCTCTTTCTAACTCTGTATTGAGATGGCAGACTCCGCTCTACTCTGCTAGCTCAGCTCAGTACCACTGATCTCTCAAGCTACACATCCATCCTTCTATCGCTCCATGACACCCTCCATCCAAACAGCCAAAAGGAAACGGATCCACGTGGTYGTCCTGCACTCTTCTCCATGGAGCAAACTATCCCTCCGTCTCGCCATCCCCAGTACAGGACAGGACATTCTCTGAGTTGAGCCTTGGCGTGTCCAGGCATGAACGGGGTCCAAGCCTGTTGCTCGGTGCGAACTGAGGGGACGTAGCATTAGCTAGCCGCTGTGAGGGGAGAGTGGCTCCATCCAGCGTGCCAACTCTCGGGGGGGGGGACCAGTGCGTTAGTGTAATGAGCTGCTACCACTCTCTCACACAGGCATTCCATCTCTCCTCTCAGAGAGCCTCCAGCCTCCATTCATCCATCCCTCTCTCTCGCTCTATTTCTAGCTTACTCGCTGTTTCTTTCTGTGTTTTTCTCTCTCTAACTTACTATTTGTTCTTTCACTCGCTCTTACTCACATTTTCTCTATATCTTTCTCGCTCTCTCCATCTTTCTTTCCCTCTTTTCTTTTCTGCCTCCACCACAGAGCACAGACCCTCACTGAGGGAGAGTTGTGACCCCTACGGCCCCCTTTCAATCGCATTTTCGTCGCCATCACATCACACTGCACCAAAACTTAGGTTAGCACTCACCATATCTGACGAGTTACAATGGAGCACTAAGACACAACCCATTAAGTCAACCTTCCATCTAAATACAGCCCGTCCACCATGTGAATCTGGTTTAAAGTATCCACTTACCTTTTGTGTTAATCAACAGGCAAAAATATATATATAGCTTTATATGAAACGCCTAAGTTGACTTCTCTCAACTTGAAGACCAACTCTTGGTTGTGTTGCATGCAGTGCCGATGCACAAGCCTATATATCCACCACTTGGATATGTGCATTGACTGTGTAGGTGTTTAATTATCGCCTGTCGGCCAATCCCGTCGATGAGCTGCGCCCGTGGGCCAATGGGACGATGCCCCTTACTTCTGGCACACTAATAAGGGATATGGCTTTGCAATGACGTCATTCTTTTGTCACTAAGTGCTCCATTCACAAAATCCACTGTCATTTGGACCATTTGATATCCACATTTGCATTGAGGTCATTCATTAAACCAGAGCTAATCTAATGAATGGCCACAGAAACCATCCCCAGCAATAAATATTTTATAGGATTCCAGAAAATGTTACATGCATGCTATTTTTCAAATGCCAAATCGATAAGCCCACAGCAAAGTACTTGTAGGCAGGGCCATCTACTGGAAGGGACGGTGTACTGCAGTCCCATCCACTCCTGGGTTGGTCCTACTCACCAGTCAATTCCACCGTCTCAGGCTGAAACTCAAATTGTTCTACTCAATTAAGTTCACAATGATATGAGCAGTTGAACAAAAGAGGATTTATTACCATCATGAATACAATCACTGCAACGACTTCAACTCCTCAGAATGATAGGATTTTATGTCATATGATCCAAGAGTTTAGATTTGAATCATCCGATAATGGTTTTCATGTCATCTCAGTTGAGTTTATGAGTACGAGTCTTTCTAAATTATCCACAGTAACACTTTAAATTAAGGTACCCTTATGAAGGGTTTATAGAGGGTTCATAACTGCTTTATTAATGTAACATGTTATACTCATGCTAAAAGATAACAGTGGTATGAATTATGATAACATGGCTAATGCTTTATAATGATTATCTCTGCCCCAGTCCCTCTTGAATGTGGATAAATCCCTGATTATCCCTCTACAGTGGATAAATGAAGTGGACAACAGGGAATCAATGCAGAATCAGTCATGACAACGATAGTTGTTTTTCAAAAGCCATTACAAAACTGTTCGTCAGTTGGCATCATCTAATTCCCCTTCCTTTTCATTAGCGGGCAAAGCATCATAAAGTGTGTATGCGTACGTGCTTGCATGCATATGAGCGTGTGTGTGTACACTGAGGATAGAAAACATTAAGAACACCTGCTCTTTCCATGACATAGACTGACCAGGTAAATCCAGGTGAAAGCTATGATCCTTTATTGATGTCACTTGTTAAATCCACTTCAATCAGTGTAGATGAAAGGTAGGAGACAGGTTAACCAATAACAGTCTAATAACAGTCTAAGCCCTGTCTAAACCACTTCATCTACACTGAGTGTACAAAACATTAGGAACCATGGCAGACTGGCCAGGCGAATTCAGGTGAAAGCTATGATGGCTTATTGATGTCACTTGTTAAATCCACTTCAATCAGTGTTGATGAAGGAGAGGAGACAGGTTAAAGAAGGATTTTAAGGCTTGAGACAATTGAGACATGGATTGTGTATGTGTGCCATTCAGAGGGTGAATGGGCAAGACAACATATTTAAGTTCCTTTGAACGGGGTATGGTAGTAGGTGCCAGGCGCACCAGTTTGTGTCAAGAACTGCAATGCTGCTGGGGTTCACGCTCAACAGTTTCCTGTGTGTATCAAGAATGGTCCACCACCAAAAGGACATCTAGACAACTTTACACAACTGTGGGAAGCATTGGAGTCAACATGGGCCAGCATCCCTGTGGAACTCTTTTGACACCTTGTAGAGTCCATGCCCCAACAAATTAAGGCTGTTCTGAGGGCAAAAAGGGGGAGGAGGTTGCAACTACATATTAGGAAGGCGTTCCTAATGTTTGGTATACTCAGTGTGTGTGTGTGTGTGTGTGGTGTGGTGTTGTGTGTGTGTGTGTGTGTGTGTGTGTGTGTGTGGTGTTGTGTGTTTGAGAGAGAGAGAGAGAGAGAGAGAAGAGAAGAGAGAGAGAGAGTGAGCGTGTTTGTAAAAGGAGGAGAGTGGGGGGGCTTTCCCTGCATGCGTCGCAGAGGAGCACCATTAGACAGGATGACCCTTTTAGTGCTATTGAAGAGTGAGCCGGGCCGATGTCACAGGCACTAAATCACTGCAAAATGGACCGTCCAGGGGTCCCAGCCCCTACTGCTGATGGAAGGGAGAGGTGTGTGTGTGTGTGTGTGTGTGTGTGTGTGTGTGTGTGTGTGTGTGTGTGTGTGTGTGTGTGTGTGTGTGGTGTGGTGTGGTGTGTTGTTGTGTGTGTGTGTGTGTGTGTGTGTGTGTGTGTGTGTGTGTGTGCGTGAGAGAGAATGAGTATTCCTCCATCTATGTCAGTGTGCAGCACGAGCAGCCATGGGAATCATGAGTCCACAACGTTCTCTCTTGAAAAACAACCTTTTGAGTTTGGAGTTGATACAGTACAGTAACAATACAGTAACCTTTCATGACTGGCCTCTTCCAGCTTGGTTCAGCTCACCCATCCTAGTGGAACTTACTACAGAACAAATTGAAAGATTTCCCCATTTCGAGGAGAGGGAGCCTTTCAGATTTGTCCTGGATCGCTATGTGTATGTATTTCATGTGGTTTTCATGACAACACTCAAGGTTTATGATACTGTAAGAAGTGATGATTTTGAAGTCAAAGTTGTAATGTAGCCCTTTCCTGCAGTCAAATGACCTAGTGGCCTCATGGGTGGAACYTTATTCATATTTTCATCGTTTCATAATTAATCAACATTAATCAACGGTTAATACAGTGGCAAGAAAACGTATGTGAACCCTTTGGAAATACCTGGATTTCTGCATAAATTGGTCATGAAATTTGATCTTGTCACGTTCTGACCTTTATTTGTTTTGTTTTGTCTTTATTTAGTATGGTCAGGGCGTGAGTTGGGGTGGGCAGTCTATGTGGGTTTTTCTATGTTGGGGTTTTGTGTTCGGCCTGGTATGATTCTCAATCAGAGGCAGCTGTCAATCGTTGTCCCTGATTGAGAATCATACTTAGGCAGCCTGGGTTTCACTTTTGGTTTGTGGGTGTTTGTTTCCTGTGTCTGTCTTTGTGTATGTCACCAGACAAGACTGTTTTATTTCGGTTTATTCTCGTTTATCGTTATTTTGTTCGAGTATTTCGGTTTTCATTAAAAGGAATATGAATACTCACCATGCTGCAGTTTGGTCCTCCTCTCTTTCTCCTAACGACGAGCGTTACAGATCTGATCTTCATCTAGGTCACATCAATAGACAAACACAGTTTGCTTAAACTAATAACATGCAAACAATTATACGTTTTCCTGTCTTTATTGAACACACCGTGTAAACATTCACAGTGCAGGGTGGGGAAAGTATGTGAACCCTTGGATTTAATAACTGGTTGACCCTCCTTTGGCAGCAATAAKCTCAACCAAATTGTTTCTGTAGTTGCGGATCAGACCTGCACAACGGTCAGGAGGAATTTTGGACCATGCCTCTTTACAAAACTGTTTCAGTTCAGCAATATTCTTGGGATGTCTGGTGTGAACTGCTCTCTCGAGGTCATGCCACAGCATCTCAATCGGGTTGAGGTCAGGACTGACTGGGCCACTCCAGAAGGCGTATTTTCTTCTGTTGAAGCCATTCTGTTGTTGATTTACTTCTGTGTTTTGGGTCGTTGTCCTGCTGCATCACCCAACTTCTGTTGAGCTTCAATTGCAAAATGTCTTGATACATTTGGGAATTCATTTTTCCGTCGCTGATAGTAAGCTGTCCAGGCCCTGAGGTAGCAAACAGCCCCAAACAATGACGCTTCCTCCACCATACTTTACAGTTGGGATGAGGTTTTGATGTTGGTGTGCTGTGCCTTTTTCTCTCCCCACACAGTGTTGTGTGTTCCTTCCAAACAACTCAACTCTAGTTTCATCTGTCCACAGATTTTTTMGGACAGCAGTGGCTTCTTCCGTGGTGTCCTCRCATGAACACCATTCTTGTTTAGTGTTTTAAGTATCGTAGACTCTTCAACAGAGATGTTAGCATGTTCCAGAGATTTCTGTAAGTCTTGTTGGCACTCTAGGATTCTTCTTAACTTCATTGAGCATTCTGCGCTGTGCTCTTGCAGTCATCTTTGCAGGACGGCCACTCCAAGGGAGAGTAGCAACAGTGCTGAACTTTCTCCATTTATAGACAATTTGTCTTACCGTGGACTGATAAACATCAAGGTTTTTAGAGATACGTTTGAAAACCTTTCCAGCRTTATGCAAGTCAACWATTCTTAATCTTAGGTCTTCTGAGATATKTTTTGTTRGTGGCATGGTTAWCATCAGGCAATGGTTCTTGTGAATAGCAAACTCAAATTTTGTGAGCATMTTTTATTATGCAAGGCAGCTCCAACCAACATCTCCAATCTCGTCTCATTGATTGGACTCCAGGTTAGCTGACTCCTGACTCCAATTKACTTTTGGAGAAGTCATTAGCCTAGGGTTCACATACTTTTTCCAACATACACTGTGAATGTTCAAATGATGTATTCAATATAGACAAGAAAAATACAATAATTTGTGTGTTATTAGTTTAAGCACACTATGTTTGTCTATTGTTGTGACTTAGATCAAGATCAAATCAAATTTGATGACCAATTTATGCAGAAATCCAGGTAACACCAAAGGGTTCACATAATTTTTCTTGCCACTGTATTTCATTCTTCTGTGCTGTATATTAAGTGTAATATTGGGATGAATACAATATTGAATGCATTTCAACTCTATATCTGACATGGAACAGGTTACTTCTTTTTAAGCCCATAACCATGTGTATGAGGTGTATACTTTTGCTTCAAAGTAGATTTGTTTAAGATGACCAAGAAACACCGTGTGACCCTGATTTAGCCCACTGCAGTAAAAGGTTAAAAAACAATTATGAGTGTCTAATCTCATACGGGAAAGTAACATTGGGGAAAATAAACTGTAATTACATTTATTTAACTACTGGAATTCTATTAATAAAATTACATGACCGGGGAAAAAACTGCCCACTAACAAGTAAATTGACTAAAATAAAGTGAAATACAACTTGCAGAAAGGCACACTGGGTAATATGTTAATGAGACAAATGTATTTATAAGCCAACACAGTTTTTGTATTGTTGCCTTTGAGCACGACAAAGCTGCACATTCGTTTCTTTGCTCTTTATTGTCTTTGTGCCGGATCTCATAAAAGATGATGAACCCAACCCACGCTGCATTTTGGTCCGATTCTTCCAACAACGTTGGTGACAGAAGATCCCACCACCCACTGACCAAGCAGCGTGCCCAGGAAGAGCAGGGATCCTGGGCCTGGGAGGAACGCCAGGAGTGGAGGACATCCTGGACGTGTGACGAAATAATGGCAGGAGACAAAAGCCTGCCATGGAAGCAGGCGGAAGCAGCGAAGGAGGGACAGCGACGAAACCGGGGTTTGCGGCCACGACGTAGGCCCAAGAAGCAGCCTCCCCCCAAAATTTGGGGGGCACACGGGGTGGTCGGCGAAGCTGAGGGGTGAGTTAGAGAACATGGAGGAAGCGTTGGATAGATTGAGAGAGAGTGAACGGAGGGGTGAGATAGATACCGTGGTTGGCGAAATGTGAAGAGACTGAAGCGGAAGAGCTGTTGGTTTGGCTGGGGAGGCAAGACATTCGCCCTGAGGAGCGTGTTAGCCATCTGATGCCACCTGTGTCAGCTCCCCGTATTCGTCCTGAGGAGCYTCTCATCTGTCCGGTACCATCTGTGCCGGTTCCACGCACCAGGTCTCCAGTGCGCCTCCACAGCCCAGTACGTCCTGTGCCAGCTCTCCGCACTRGCTTTGAGGATCGTGTCATCGTTCCGGTACAATGTGTGCAGGTTCTACACACCGTGTCTCCAGTGCGCCTCCACAGCCCGGTGCGTCCTGTGCCAGCTCCCCGCACTTGCTGTGCGAAGGTTGTCATCTGTCCAGGACACGTTGTGCCAGCTCTACGCTCCAGACCTCCAGTGCGCCTCCGCGGCCCATTATGTCCTGTGCCGGTTCTACGCACTGTGTCTCCAGTGCCCCTCCACAGCCCAGTGCGTCCTGTACCAGCCCCCCGCACTTGCCGTGCGAAGGTTGTCATCTGTCCAGGACACATTGTGCCAGCTCTACGCTCCAGACCTCCAGTGCGCCTCCACAGCCCGGTACGCCCTGTGCCAGCGCCATGCACCAGGCCTCCAGTGCGTCTGCCCAGCCTGGTACGCCCAGTGCCAGCTCCACGCACCAGGCCTCCAGCGACAGTCTGCAGCCCAGAGCCTCCAGCCCAGAGCCTCCAGCGACGGTCTGCAGTCCGGAGCCTCCAACGACGGTTCCCAGTCCGGAGCCTCCAGCGACGGTTCCCGGTCCGGAGCCTCCAGTGACGATTCCCAGTCCGGAGCCTCCAGCGACGGTTCCCGGTCCGGAGCCTCCAGTGACGATCCATAGCCCGGAGCCTCCAGTGATGATCCATGGCCCGGAYCCTCCAGTGATGATRCATGGCCCGGAGCCTCCAGTGATGATCCATGGCCCGGAGCCTCCAGTYATYATCCATGGKCCGGAGCCTCCAGTGATGATCCATGGCCCGGAGCCTCCAGTGATGATCCATGGCCCGGAGCCTCCAGTGATGATCCATGGTCCAGAGCCTCCTGCGAGGGTTCCCAGTCCAGAGCCTCCAGTGAGGGTTCCTAGTCCAGAGCCTCCTGCGAGGGTTCCCAGTCCAGAGCCTCCTGCGAGGGTTCCTAGTCCGGAGCCTCCTGCGAGGGTTCCCAGTCCGGAGCCTCCAGCGAGGGTTCCTAGTCCAGAGCCTCCTGCGAGGGTTCCCAGTCCAGAGCCTCCTGCGAGGGTTCCCAGTCCAGAGCCTTCAGCGAGGGTTCCTGGTCCGGTTCCTCCGGCAAAGATCTACGGGCCGGAGCTTCCGGCGACGATCCATGGCCCGGCTCCTCCGGAAACGATCTACGGTTTGGAGTCCCCGGCAATGATCCACGGTCCGGTTCCTCCGGCGACGATCCATGGTCCGGAGCTTCAGGCGACAATCCCCGCACCAGAGTCGCCACCAAAGTGGGTGGATCCGCGAGCGGAGCGGGGTCTACGTTCCGCACCGGAGCCGCCACCGGGGCTAGATGCCGACGCGGACCCTCCCCTATAGTCAGCTTTTGCGGCCGGGGTCCGCACCTTTGGGAGGGGTACTGTCACGCCCTGACCTTAGAGATCTGTATTCTCTATTTTGGTTAGGTTGGGGTGTGCCTAGGTTGGGCATTCTACTTTCTTTATTTCTAGGTTGGCTTGGTATGGTTCCCAATCAGAGGCAGCTGTCTATCGTTGTCTCTGATTGGGGATCATATTTAGGCAGCCTTTTCCCACTTGTTGGTTGTGGGATCTTGTTTTTGTATTGTTGCCTTTGAGCACGACAAAGCTGCACGTTAGTTTCTTTGCTTTTTATTGTTTTTGTGCCGGTTCTCATAATAAAAGATGATGAACCCAAACCACGCTGCATTTTGGTCCGATTCTTCCAACAACGTTTGTGACATGTATGGGTTCACACCATTCGTTCTTTTTGGTACAGCCCATCCCCTTATCTGATTATCAGCTGTTTGTCAAACACACGTGGATCTGTAAACACTGTTCTCTTCCTCAGTAGCATGCAGCGAATTTGTACTAGATGAAAAGCCGAAATGTGTATGACATCCTGGCATTCAGGATGTCATACAACATTTTCAAAATTTAACCCTACTAGAAAACATTCTATTTTTGCATACCCAAACAACCTACTATTTAGGATGCAAATATGGGTCTCCGGACACATCCATACATTTAGACTGCTAAAGCAAACACCCACATTTTCTTCAGGACATTTCTAGTTAATTCATTAGTTTAAAACATGTTACTGTTGTTCTTTGCAAGGGATTATCAGAAGTACAGTAAGTACTATACAACATTAAGATGACGCCAGCGAAATATATAACCTTTTAATGACAGAAAAAGATTTATYAGGATATAGACACCTTTGAACGTTACAAAGTACACCAATATGGATGACAAATATCACATGTGATGTACAGAGACCGTAAATCCTGATATCAGAGATACATGCTTATCGTGAAAGGGCCAAAGTGGGGTGATATGATCTATGGATCTATCGGTGTCTCCATTCACTGCTAGGTGCTCCGAGTTTCGGGGCAAGTACCCTGCCCAGATAAATCACTTCCTCAAGAGAAAGGAAAAAGCAACAGCACTTAAGTCATTAGCAGACCTTCTGTAATGGCTCTCAATCTCCGAATCTAATCAGTGCTGTACACCACCACCAGCAAGGATGCTCTCCCTTGATTAAATGAAAGTTCAAGTGTGTGACCAAGCTAAGGGAACATTTGGGAACATTTGAGGGAACATTTGAACACCTGGCGACACAAACACACCTACAACATAAATATATTAATCCATTATGCTAACGGGATAGGAGGCTCAAACAAATACCAAGCTCACATTTTTGGACAGGTCATTACTTAAAGGCCCATGGGAAGTGCCACTTGACTTGTAAGAGCAGCCAAGCACTTGCTGGCATTGCTGTTGTTCATCCTGGGAACATTACACTGGGTGAAACTGGTCAATATCAGGGGATATCTTTATCTACAGTGCCTTCGGAAAGTATTTAGACCTCTTGACTTTTTCCACATGTTGTTACGTTACATCCTTATTCTAAAATACATGTTNTGTTACGTTACATCCTTATTCTAAAATACATGTTCTTCCTCAGCAATCTACACACAATACCCTATAATGACAAAAAGAACACAGGTTTTTAGATATTTTTGCAAATTTATAAAAATGTAAAAAATGAAATACCTTATTTATGTAAGAATTTAGACCCTTTGTTATGAGATTCGAAATTGAGCTCAGCTGCATCCTGTTTCCATTGATCATCCTTGAGATGTTTCTACAACTTGATTGGTAAATTAAATTGATCGGACATGATTTGGAAATGCACACACCTGTCTATATAAAGGTCCCACAGATGACAGTGCATGTCAGAGAAAAAAAACAAGCCATGTGGTCGAATTAATTGTCAGTAGAGCTCCGAGACACGATTGTGTTGAGGCACAGATCTGGAGATGGCCAACAAATCATTTCTGCAGCATTGAAGGTCCCCAAGAACACAGTGGTCTCCATCAATCAATGGAAGACGTTTGGAACTACCAAGACTCTTCTTAGAACTGGCCGCCCGGCCAAACTGAGCAATCGGAGAAGGGCCTTGGTCAGGGAGGTGACTAAGGGAGGTGACCGATGATCACTCTGACAGAGCTCTAGTGTTCCTCTGTGGTGATGGGAGAACCTTCCAGAAGGACAACCATCTCTGCAGCACTCAGCAATCAGGCCTTTATGGTATAGTGGCCAGATGGAAGCCACTCCTCAGTAAAAAGCACATGACAGTCCGCTTGGAGTTTGCCAAAAGGCACCTAAAGACTCTCAGAGCATAAGAAACAAGATTCTCTGGTCTGATGAAACCAAGATTGAACTCTTTGGCCTGAATGCCAAGCATCACGTCTGGAGGAAACCTGGCACCATCATTATGGTGAAAAGGATCTGTGGGGACGTTTTTCAGCGACAGGGACTGGGCGACTAGTCAGGATCAAGGCAAAGATGAACAGAGCAAAGAACAGAAAGATCCTTGATGAAAACCTGCTCCAGAGCGATCAGGACCTCAGACTGAGACGAAGGTTCACCTTCTAACAGGACAACGACCCCAAGCACACAGCCAAGACAACGCAGGAGTGGTTTCGGGAGAAGTCTCTGAATGTCCTTGAGTGGCCCAGCCAGAGCCCGGACATGAACATCTCTGGAGAGACCTGAAAATAGCTGTGCAGCAACGCTGCCCATCCAAGCAGACACCGATTTAGAGGATCTGCAGAGAAGAATGGGAGAAACTCCCCAAATACAGGTGTGCCAAGCTTGTAGCGTCATACCCAAGAAGGCTCGAGGCTGTAATCACTGCCAAAGGTGCTTCAACAAAGTACTGAGTAAAGGGTATGAATACTTATGTAAATGTAATATTTCCGTTTAGTTTTTTTATAAATCAGCAAACATAAAAATAAAAAATAAATGTTGCTTTGTCATTATGGGGTATTGTGTGTAGATTGATGAGGGGGAAAAACTATTTAATCAATTTTAGAATAAGGCTGTAATGTAAAACAAAATGTGTAAAAAGTAAAGGGATCTGAATACTGAATTTGACAGATTTTACTGAGTTACAGTTCAAATAAAAGGAAATCAGTCAATTGAAATATATTCATTAGGCCCTAATCTATGGATTTCACATGACTGGGTAGGGGTGCAGCCATCACCAACTGGGGAGCCAGGCCTAACCAATCAGAATTAGTTTTCCCTACAAAAGGACTTTATTACGGACAGAAATACTCCCCAGTTTCATCAGCTATCTGGTCTCAGACGATCCCGCAGTTGAAGAAGCCCAATCTGGAGGTGCTAGGCTGGCGTGGTTACACGTGGCTTGCGGTTGTGAGGCCGGTTGGACATATTGCCAGATTCTCTTAAATGACTCTGGCTTATGGTAGATAAATTAACATTAAATTCTCTGGCAACAGCTCTGGTGGACATTCCTGCAGTAAGCATTGCACACTCCCTCCAAACTTGAGACATCTGTGGCATTGTGTTGTGTGACAAAACTGCACATTTTAGTGGCCTTTTATTGTCCCCAGCACAAGGTGCACCTGTGTAATGATCATGCTGTTTAATCAGCTTCTTGGTATGCCACACCTGTCAGGGAGATGGATCATCTTGGCAAAGGAGAAATGCTCACTAAAAGGGATGAACATTCCTGGGATCTTTTATTTCANNTCATTAAACACTTTACATGTTGCATTTATATTTTTATTCAGTCTATACAATACCAGTCAAAAGTTTGGACACACCTACTCATTCAAGTTTTTCTATATTTTTTTACTATTTTCATTGTAGAATAATAGTGAAGACATCAAAACTATGAAATAACACATATGGAATCATGTAGTAACCAAGAAAGTGTTAAACAAATCCGAATAGATTTTAGATTTCAGATTCTTCAAAGTAGACACCCTTTGCCTTGATGACAGCTTTGCGCACTCTTTGCATTCTCTCAACCAGCTTCACCTGGAATTATTTTCCAACACTCTTGAAGGAGTTCCCACATATGCTGAGCACTTGTTGGCTGCTTTTTCCTTCACTCTAAAAGTCCAACTCATCCCAAACCATCTCAATTGGGTTGAGGTTGGGTGATTGTGGAGGCCAGGTCATCTGATGCAGCACCCCATTACTCTCCTTCTTGGTCAAATAGCCCTTACACAGCCTGGAGGTGTGTTGTGTTATTGTCCTGTTGAAAATCAAATTATAGTCCCACTAAGCACAAACCATGGGATGGCGTATCGCTGCAGAATGCTTTGGTAGCCATGCTGGTTAAGTGTGCCTTGAATTCTAAATAAATCCCAGACAGTGTCACCAGCAAAGCACCTCCACACCATATCACCTCTTCCTCCATGCTTAATGGTGGGAACCACACATGCGGAGATCATCCGTTAACCTACTCTGCGTCTCACAAAGACACAGCGGTTTGGAACCAAAAATCTCAAATTTGGACAGGCTTGTCACATCTGCTCCCTCTCCTCCCCTCCGACGTCGCCGGTGTACTAACTTCCCCAGTCAGTATTGATCCTGTGTTTATGCAAAGACGCTACTGTTATGTTGTTTCGTTCCATGTTTGTGGTTTTATTAAACGTTTCACCTGCACCTGCTTCTCGACTCACAGCGTCTTCGTTACAGAATATTGACTCAAACAATGGAAGCAGCAGGAAAACAAAATATCTCTCAGACGGTCAACGAGCAGGGACACCTTCTACGGCATCAACAGGACCAGCTGGCACAACTGGGGACGGCTGTGGGAGAAGTTCTTTGCAGTGTGCAACGTCTCGAACATACCCATGAGGCGTTGCAGTCAACTAGTGGAGGATACTCTACAACCAGTCGACCCAGGGAGCCAGCACAACAGCCCATTCAGCAACCCGCTCAGGTCAGCAATGCCCGTTTGTCCCTTCCCGATCAATATGACGGCACCCCATCTAAATGCTGTGGCTTCCTACTTCAGTGCTCCCTCTACTTTACGCACCAGAGGGGAGCTCCCACCACCGGTAGGTCCAAGGTTGCCACGGTTATTTCTCTGCTGACTTGGCAGGCGTTGGAGTGGGCCACGGCCGTTTGGGAGAGAGGAGAGGAGGAGCTAGATTCATATGGGGGTTGAGAGGGGGTTGAGCCTCTTCTCCAATTACGGCAGGGGGACCAGACGGCTGCCGAGTACACGCTCACCTACACGCTCACAGTAGCAGCATCCAGCGGACAGAACGAGCCCGCGCTTTGTACGCTATTCAGAAGGACAGCGCGAGAAGGTCCAGACGGAACTGGCCTGTCGAGATGACAAGCTCTCCTTGAACACACTCATTGCGATGGTCATTCGTCTGGATAACCTACTTCGGGAGCGTCGGTACTCTGATCGCTTCTCTCCCCCCTCAGTGAACACTGGATCAGAGCTTGAACCCATGGAGGTAGGGGTCACACACCTCTCCACGGCGAAGCTACGCAGACGAAGGCACCATTACACATATCACCCAACCACTCACCCTCACTATGGAGTACATTCATCGGGAGAATATTCCCTTCTTCATTACCAGTGCACCAGTTCACAAGATCATCCTCGGCCTCCCTTGGCTTCAACGCCATAACCCCACCATCTCATGGTCGAGGATGAGAATCAGACTAGTCACCTGAATGCCGGAGGACCTGCTTCCCCATCCCCTGTGGTTCCACGTCGGTTGAGAGTCCTGTGGTTGCCCTTCAGCCTGACATCCCAGAGGTATACCAGGACCTGCGGGAGGTATTCTCCAAGACCTGCGTCACCTGTCTTCCTCCTCATCGCCCCTGGGACTGTGCCATCGACCTGCTTGCAAGTTCAGCGCCTCCACACAGACTATTCTACCCTATGTCGATGGCTGTGGGCCTCGGAGGATTACATCCAAGAGGCGCTCCAAGGTTTCATCCGCATATCCACTTCTNTCCACACAGACTATTCTACCCTATGTCGATGGCTGTGGGCCTCGGAGGATTACATCCAAGAGGCGCTCCAAGGTTTCATCCGCATATCCACTTCTCCTGCGTCSGCTGGTTTSTTCTTCGTGGCCAAGAAGGATGGAGGATTACGTCCATGCATTGATTACAGAGGACTCAGTGAAATCACCACAAAGTATCGGTACCCTCTCCCGTTAGTGCCGGCAGCCATCGAACCGCTCTGCGGGGCCCGGTTCTTTACCAAACTGGACCTGCGAAGTGGTCACAATCTCATTCAAATCTGGGAYGGGGATGAGTGGAAGATTGAGTTTAGCATGATGTCTGGTCACTACGAGCATTTAATAATGCCATTTGGCTTAGCCAATGTTCCGTCAGTGTTCCAGGCATTTGTTAACGAGGTGTTCAGGGACATGCTCGGACGCCAGGTGGTCGTGTATATCGATGACAACCTGGTCTACTCGGCTAGCCTGGAGGATCACATCACTCACGTTCTAGCAGTCCTGGAATGCCTCCTGGCTAACCACGTGTTCGTCAAGGCTGAGAAGTGCCAATTTCATCAGAGGGCTGTCTCCTTCTTAGGCTACCAAATCAGCCCGCAGGGAGTGAGGATGGATGACAAGAAGGTAGATGCAGTCAGGTCATGGCCAGTCCCAACAACCATAATGGGGTTACAACGGTTTTTGGGGTTTGCCAACCTCTACCTCCGTTTCATCAGGAATGCTCCTCTCACCTCTCTCCTRAAGGGTCGTCCCCGTAGGTTGGTGTGAAGCCCAGCAGCCGATGAGGCCWTCTGTCTACTCAAGGYACGTTTCACCTCCGCCCCATTGCTCAAACACCGAGATCCCACAATATCCTTTGTGGTGGAGGTGGACGCTTCAGATGTGGGCGTGGGGGCAGTTCTGTCTCAACGACAGGATAATCCCCAGAAAMTGTATCTGTGTGCATATATCTCGTAGAAACTGTCCCCTGTAGAGAGGAATTACGACGTTGGTGATCGTGAGCTCCTGGCGTTGAAGTTGGCATTAGAGGAGTGGAGACACTGGCTGGAGGGCGCCAAGGAACCATTTGTCATTCTCACCGACCATCGGTTGCTGGAGTACATATGGACAGTGAGGAGGCTGAATCCGCGCCAAGCAAGTTGGTCCCTTTTCTTCACAAGCTTTGARTTCACYCTGACCTATCGCCCAGGTTCAAAGAACAACAAGGCCGATGCCCTGTCCCGCCTCTACGATTCGGGAGAGGGTCCTGTCCAGAATGCACATATAATCCCATCCTCCCGAGTCGTTGCCCCTGTGGTCTTGGACATAGATGTGGACATCCGCTAGGCTCTGGCGAGGGAGCCCGCACCCACTAACTGTCCTCCTGAGCACATCTACATTCCTATGGGGATAAGCTACTGACCTGTGCACACACAGCTGTCYTCCCTGGACATCCAGGTATTTCTCGCACTATCCAATCCATCTCTGAAAAATACTGGTGGCCCACCTTGGCAAAGGATGTCACCCGCTATGTCAACTCCTGTTCCGTATGTGCCCAAACCAAATCCCCCCGGACACTCCAGTAGGGAAACTCCTTCCTCTTCCCGTACCTCAGCGTCCCTGGTCCCATCTATCCCTTGACTTTGTTACTGATCTCCCTTCCTCTGATGTTTTTTTTGGTGTTTGTTGATAGATTTTCAAAATCCTGTCTTTAATCCCTCTTTCTGGTCTCCTTACTGCTCTCCAGGTTGCTGAGGCACTATTTCAGCAGGTCTTCCGGCATTATGGKCTTCCGGAGGACATRGTCTCCGACCATGGCCCCCACGGGTATAGAGAGCGTTTATGGAGCTGCTCGGGGTCACGGTTAGCCTCACTTCCGGGTACCGGCCTCAGGTGGAGAGGATGAACCAGGAGCAGAGGAAGATCCTAAGGAGTCACTGTCAGGACCGGCAGTGAGAGTGGGCTCMATTCCTTCCATGGGCAGAGTACGCCCAMAACTTGRTACGTCACTCCTCTACTGGGTTGACCCCTTTCCACTGTGTTCTGGGTTGTCAGCCAGCCCTGGCTCCGTGGACCCCGGGCCTAACCAAAGCTCCTGTGGTTGATGAGTGGTTCCGGCACGCAGAAGAAGTGTGGAGCGATGCTCACGTGAGACTCCAGCGTGCCGTCCACTGTCAAAAGGAGCAGGCAGACTGTCACCGCAGTGCGACCCCTGTGTTCCACCCTAGGGATCGTGTCTGGCTTTCTATCAGGAACCTTCCACTCCGCCTGCCCTGCAAYAAACTGAGRCCCCGGTTTGTGGGGCCGTTCAAGGTTCCACGGAGGTTCAACGAGGTGACGTGTAGGTTACAGCTTCCCCGTGACTACCGTATCTCACCTTCTTTTTATGTCTCCTTTCTCAGACCAGACATTCTGGATCTCAAAATCCCGTCTACTCCCACTCCTGTCATGTCTACTCCCGCTCCGGCGTTCGATGTCACCGGTATACTAACCACCAGTCCTGGGATCCATCATTACGCACACCAGAAAGGGTATGTGTCAACATGCTGACATATCTAAGCCTTTGTACTTAGGCATGAACAAAGCCAACATCYTCCAATTTAATCCAAAGCATGATTCATCACTCTAGAAAACATCTTTRCACTGCTCCAGAGTCCAATGTCGGCGAGCTTTACACCACTCCAGCCGACCCTTGGCATTGCGCATGGTGATCTTAGGCTTGTGTGCAGCTACTCGGCCATGGAAACCCATTTCATGAAGCTACCGACTAACAGTTCTTGTGCTGACGTTGCTTCCAGAGGCAGTTTGGAAGTCGGTAGTGAGTGTTGCAACCGAGAACAGAACATTTTTACGCGCTACATGCTTCAGCACTCGATGGTCCCATTCTGTGAGCTTGTGTGGCCTACCACTTCGCGGCTGCGCCGTTGTTGCTCCTAAACATTTCCACATCACGATAACAGCAGGTACAGTTGACCAGGGCAGCTTTAGCATGGCAGAAATTTGACAAACTGACTTTTTAGAAAGGTGGCATCTTATGACGTTGCTCTGTTGAAAGTCACTGAGCTCTTCATGTAAAGCCATTCTACTGCCAATGTTTGTCTATGGGGATTGCATGGCTGTGTGCTCAATATTATACACCTGTCAGCAACGGTGTGGCTGAAATAGGGGTGTCCACGTACACTACACTTACAAAAGTATCTCAGAATATTGAATGAGTTCATATCTGGCCATAGGAAATGTCCACGTGTGATATTCGGAGTAATCCGAATATCGTATATGTCTAAAAGACATATCCAGATTCGAATATGGTTCAAATCCACAAAACTCGAAATATGCATTGGAAATGGTCTGTATTTTCTAGAACATCAAAAACGTGTCATTTAAAGATATCCCCTGATATGGACCCTTTTCACCCAGTGTTAGGGAAATTACATTTAATCGTTGAAACTTTGGGGCATCAATTAGATGGCCGTGGCGTATAGTGCGTGGGAGGAAGCTTGACTAGCCCTGATATCATCCAATGCTCTCTACAAGCACAGCTCTGCTACTGTAGTAGACTGCTTCCTCCACTCCCATTCAAGAAAAAGTCCAGAGATATAATATCCCCCTCAACAATCAACGTCTAGACCAGTGGTTGATGTGGGCTGGTGCTGGGCTAACAGATCTGAGTACTGGATCTTTATACAGTACCACGAGTACCGGCTCCCTTTTCATTCTACTTCATGCACTGCTCTAGACATTTAAAATGATGTGGTTTGAGAGAATAAAAAACATTTCTGAAAAGTGCCTTTGAAATATGTCTTAAATATTTCATGAAGATGTTGCATGTGAAAGTTACACAGTGAAAAGCACTTAAAAATGTACAACCACAGAGACAAGGTTTGGTTATAATGCATATGGCTCATCACAAATAGGCAGAATTTTTTTTGCAGGTGGAGCATCACATGCATTCCAGCCATTATGCATTGTTAAAGTCTTAACTGTTCAACTCATATCACCTGCAACAACAGATATTTTCACTGGTTATTTTTCATATATCTGATATCCCCCTGGGATCCATATCCACTTATACGTGAGATTGGTATTTGGTTTCCCTGGGATAGGATTCGATATGAAGGAACAAATGAAGCTCTTCCAATTGACATTTAACATAGTCATCTGTGTTGATCAGAGTTAATGAACACCAATGAGATACTTTCACACAGTGGCACATTACATGTATCTAATGCAGCAATATACATGGCTCAGTTCTACACTTCTAAAAGATACACATCTTGCTTTGGGGCACTGATATTGCAGCGACACCACTGTGTGCTTGGCTCAATCACCACTGGAGAAGAAATCAGAAGGGTGCCCTTTCACAGAAGCCAGAATGGAGGCAAGCAATTCCCCTCAAGAAAACTTGGCTCCCACATTTGGAGCCATTTCAGATTCAATCACACTTGATCAACTTGGACTGAGTCCCACGGTATTTATAGAAAGTTAAACGGTATGCGAGTACAAAACATGGCAGACGCTAATGTCTGCCGTTATTTCTGCATCCACAGCAAAGCTGAGAGTTTAAAAGGAAAGAGTCTCAGATTCTTTCTGAACTGTGCATTTAATTTCTGAAGTGACTAGTTAAAATATCTGGTCTACAACCAGATCGCTGAGTCATTGAAAAACGCGGTAACACTTTACATTAACTTGCTTTATTACCTGTGTAATAACCCTGTATTGCTACAGTAATAACATTGTAATAGCATGTTGTTAAATGGTACTTTAGTAACTGCATTATAATCACATGGTAATAGTTGAGCAATCACAACGCAATTACTGAAATAATACAATAACATTGTTAAAACACATTAATAAATAAGTGTTACTACACAGGTATAAGAGCAACTTAATGTTCTCGAAAAATCTAATATACATAGGCTAACTATTTTATTGATGATTAAGGGCAGAAAATGGATTGTATCGTTACTCTTGTGTAGGACTAGTGTGAGCGCTACTTCATGCATGTCAGTCAACCTGCTCGTTGAAGAGAGGACCTGGAACAATCGATACACCGTCTGAGTTCCTTGTCATCCATGGCCACCATTCACTTCATGCATGTTGCATCTCTTCAGAGGAACCAAAGCAGGAGGCGGCAGGAGGCCATCCCATTCTTCACCTCTGACACTACTCTCTCACCTCTATGGCCGTGTCACCCTCATTGGCGTAATTGAGTCTTGAAGCTAATGGCTTGGATGGTGTGGCGACGATGAAATTAATACACCATGTTCAGATGCGGCGATTGCATTTTCCCTCCGCGCTTGGAAATGGGGCCAATTAGTCAAACGCAGTAAAAGTTGTCAATCTTAAAAAGCCATTATTGTGACTTGATGGATTCCAAAGTACAAGAGCCCATTAACGACTTTAATGAATAGATTAGCCAGAGGAGCAGCCAGGTAGCTCAGGAACAACAATTGACCACTCGTGACCCACCTAACTCCTGCAACACTAACTTATAGCATTAGATCTTAGCAGGCTTGTATGCAAACCCAGACAGTTGTTATGATGAGGACATTGACTGGTAACTTGTTTTTTTAATCGATGGGCTGGTATTCATCAAGTGGTCTCAGAGTAGGATAGCTGATCTAGGATCAGGCGCAACTGTATTAAGGCTGAGATTCAATCAACAGAAGATTGTGTATTTCTGATTGTGTATTATGTATTTCAACCCCCTTTATAACAGATATGCTGCTGTGCAAATCAAACAACTTTGAAAGCACAATGTGGGAAACCGCTATATGAATCCTGGCCTGAAGTTTCACTATCTACCACAGGAAATAAAAATACCTGTAAATGACAACACAATTTATTTTTAAAAAGTCTCCACATGCAATTTCAGAGTTTTATTTTGCTAAGCGTTCTCCTGTTAAATGTCCCATAGTAAGTTCATGAGTTCATTCAAAAGTGTCCGAAGTACACAGAAATACGTATTTGTTAAGCTCTTGATAGTATGGATTGTATTTTTCCATGTCTGTACCCACAATATTGATCAACAAGGTTCTCTGTCCTATTTTGCTCTCATGCTCAGTCCTCTTTGATGGGATACAGTTCCACAGGGTGGACTGGGACAAGAATTTGGCCCTGGCATTTAATACACACCTGCATGCGCCACCAACTCTGTACTTCCTGTTATCTATCTATCTATCTGTCCGTCCGTATGCTCAAGCCATATACGCTATAAAAGCCAAGCTAATGACTTATTAGTGCCTGTCATATGTTTTCCCCTGAATCAACACCTACCCTAAGTGTTAACTACTACTACAMGTGTCACAGCCTGATCTGTTTCATCCGTCMTTGTYCTTGTCTCCACCCCCCTCCAGGTGTCGCCCATTATCCCCTGTGTATTTATACCTGTGTTCTCTGTTTGTCTGTTGCCAGTTCGTTTTGTTTCCTGAAACCTACCAGTGTTTGTTCCCCCGCTCCTGTCTGTTCTTGCGCCTTTTTATTAGTCCTTCCCGGTTTTGACTGTTCTGCCTGCCCTGAGCRTGCCTGCCGTTCTGGGCCTTTTGCACCCTCTCTGGATTACTGACCTCCTGTCGTTGACCTGTCGTTGACCTGTCGTTTGCCTGCCCCTGTACTAGAAATAAACTTWTGTTTCTTCGACACTGTCTGCATCTGYGTCATACCTYAAACCTGATAACATGGCTCCAGATTAAAATTTTCCCCTGGTGCCACAAACTTTTACAGTTGGTGGCACCAGCCCATCACAAATGAGTAATKATTTTATAAAGTCATTCATAGTSCGTTATTAAGAAATATAATAGACTACTGAGGTATTCAAGAAGTTGTTTCATCWAACACATCCAATCAGAAATGCATGATTCAAGATATTTTGATGTGCAACCTAATCCASTGATTGTCAAGTATTTMGGGTTGACAATTAAGACTATKGTTGCTATTTTACTGTCAAAATAGAACTCCAGAATTTCCAGATTTTTGTTCAATAGAAATTAATTACATACAGTACCAGTCAAAAGTTTGGATACACCTACTCATTCAAGGGTTTTTCTTTACTTTACTCCTTTCTACATTGTATAGTAATAGTGAAGACATCAAAACTATGAAATAACACATATGGAATCATGTAGTAACCAAAGAAGTGTTAAACAAATCAAAATATATTGAACATTTTTCAAAGTAGCCACCCTTTGCCTTGATGACAGCTTTGCACACTCTTGGCATTCTGTCAATCAGCTTCATGAGGTGGTCCCCTGGAATGCATTTCGATTAACAGGTGTGCCTTGTTAAAAGTTCATTTGTGGAATTTCTTTCCTTCTTAATGTGTTTGAGTTCTGGGGTGAAGGTAGGGGTGGTATACAGAAGATTTGGTAAAATACCAAGTCCATTTGTGACTCACCACCTGGATTCGGTCTTATGTAGCAACAGTTGAAATMGTGTTTTTTACGTTGGATAAAAGAGACTCAGAGCTACAAAATGGTATATCATACACTGCATTTGAGGAACAATGGGAAAGCAATTCTGCTTTGAAAGTTGATAAACTTGTAAAATCACGTTTGAGAAAATGGCCTTTGAATGTTTTGGTATCTAGTGAAGAGCTCTTCTTTGTCTACACRCATTCAGCATCGTTCACACCCTCTTAAGCTTTAGCCCCACCCATCTCGATTTGCTCTCGGAGCGTTCAGAGGGCACACATGACGCTCTGGCCGAMGATTTGTTTACCTGTGGATAACTTGAAAACAGCTTAACCAGCTCTGCTGGCAACAATTTCATTACACTTTTTTGCAGACATGTATTGACACCMGACATATTCAARGGGTGTTGTATACTTTASRTTAAGACATGTAGCTAGCTAGCTAGGTAAACAACATGTAAGATCACACACAAGTCACGTAACGTATATTAGCTAACGAGCCAGCCAGCTAATATTAGCTAGTTAAACAACAATGAACATAGTTCCAAATCATGTCGTTACTACAGTGCATGGATATGCTGGGAGCTAACCAACCAGGATCAATGTTAGCTAGKTAACATTAGGCTCTAACTATCAAAGCAAACAGCTCTGGGATACGAATAATAATGTCAGCTAGGGAGCCAGACAGCTAYCGTTAGCTAGCTAGCTAACATTACACTTTAGCTTGAAATGAAACCACTTTCTGTCAAAATTAGAAACTTGTAATATCTGAAAATGTAGCTGGTTAACACTAGACTATCATCATGCATGATGGATGCGTCTCACTGTCACGGATGCCATGCCACGGTTGCCCTTAGTTTGAAGATGTAATCTGGAGACAGGTGTTTTATCCATCTCTTTAGCTATCAAACTCTAATTCCACTGATTTCAAAACTTATCCAGCTCCACTACACGATACATTAAAAAAAGCCGCGTTCGACAGGATTACCAACACAGACTGACCAGCTCAAATAGACAGAAGCCTGCTATATGGCTGTCACGCCCTGACCATAGAGAGCCTTTTTATTCTCTATTTTGGTTAGGTCGGGGTGTGACTAGGGTGGGTAATCTAGGTTGTTTATTTATGTTGGCCTGGTATGGTTCCCAATCAGAGGCAGCTGTTTATCGTCGTCTCTGATTGGGGATCATATTTAGGCAGCCATTTCCCCACTGTGTTTTGTGGGATCTTGTTTATGTGTAGTTGCCTGTGAGCACTCCGTAGCTTCACGTGTCGTTTGCTCTTTATTGTTTTTTTGTGCGTTTCACAAATTAAAAGATGTGGAACCCATACCATATTGGTCCGAATGTTATTACGACGATCGTGACAGAAGATCCCACCACAACAGGACCAAGCAGCGTGCCCAGGAGGAGAAGGTATCCTGGACTTGGGAGGAGATCTTGGATGGGAAGAGATCCTGGACTTGAGAGGAAATCATGGCAGGACAGGATAGCCTTCCTTGGCGGCAGACGCAAGGAGAGAAGGGAGGACAGCGACGACACCGGGGTTCGCGGCCACAAAGAAAGCCCAAGAAACAGCCCGATTTTGGGGGGGGGGGCACAAGGGGTGGTCACAAGGGGAGGAGTGAACCAGAGCCAGTCTGGGAGAAGAGGGAGAAATTGGAGGAGAGTGAACAGAGAGAGTCAGAAACCGTCAGTGAGTTGATGGAGAAATTGGAGGAGAGAGAAATTAGAAAGTTGTTGTGTTGGTGTATGATGCACGACATTCGCCCTAAGGAGCGTGTTATCAGTTTGATGCCACCTGAGTCAGCTCTCTGTACTCGTCCTGAGGAGCGTGCTAACAGTCTGGTAAAAACTGTGCCGGCTCCATGCACCAGGTCTCCAGTACGCCTCCACAGCCCAGTATGTCCTGTGCCAGCTCTCCGCACTCGCCTTGGGGAGCGTGTCATCTGTCCGGTACCATGTGTGCCYGATCTACGCACCAAGTCGCCAGTACGCCTTCACAGCCCAGTACGTCCTGTGCCAGCTCCCCGCACTCGCCGTGCGAAGTGTGTCATCTGTCCGGGACAATTTGTGCCGGCTCTACGCACCAGACCTCCAGTACGCCTCCACAGCCCAGTACGTCCTGTGCCAGCTCCACGCATCAGGCCTCCAGCGACGGTCTGCAGTCCAGAGCCTCCAGCGACGGTCCGCAGTCCAGAGCCTCAGTGACGGTCCGCAGTCCAAAGCCTCCAGCGCGCGTCCGCAGTCCAGAGCCCGCCGCGACGGATCGCAGTCCAGAGCTCCAGCGACGGTCCAGTCCAGAGCCGCCAGCGAGGGTTCACAGTCCAGAGCGTCCGGAGGGTTCACAGTCAGAGCCGCCAGCCGAGGGTTCACAGTCCAGAGTCTCCAGCGACGGTCCGCAGCCCAGAGCCTCCAGCGACGTTTCACAGTCCAGAGCCCCCACCGAGGATACCCGTCCAGAGCCTCCAGCGCGGATCTGCAGCCCGCGACATCCGGACGGTTCCTGAGTCCAGAGCGTCCAGCGAGGTCTGCAGTCAAGATCTCCAGCGACGGTTCGCAGTCCGAGCTCCAGTGATGATCGCCCTGGAGCCTCCCAGTGATGATCCATGGCCCGGAGCCTCTAGTCACGAGGTCCAGTCGCACAGTGTTCAGCCGGTCCATGGCGGGATAAGCGGGATGATCGGGCGCAACGTCCCGCACCAGAGCCGCCACCAATGCTGGTGGATCCACGAGCTGAGCGGGTTCTTCGTCCCCACCAAAAGCCGCCACCGATGCTGGCGGATCCGCGAGCTGAGTGGGTCTTCGCCCGCAGCCGAGCCACCACCGACGCGGATGCCCACCCGGACCTCCCTATGAGAGTCAGGTTTTGCGGTCGGAGTCGCACCTTTGGGGGGGTATTGTCACGCCCTGACCATAGAGAGCTTTTTGATTCTCTATTTTGGTTAGGTCGGGGTGTGACTAGGGTGGGTATCTAGGTTGTTTATTTCTATGTTGGCCTGGTATGGTCTCCAATCAGAGGCAGCTGTTTATCGTTGTCTCTGATTAGGGATCATATTTTAGGCAGCCATTCCCCACTGTGTTTTGTGGGATCTTGTTTATGTGTAGTTGCCTGTGAGCACTCCGTAGCTTCACGGTGTCGTTTGCTCTTTATTGTTTTTGTGCGCTTTCACGAATTAAAAGATGTGGAACCCATATCCACCAGATGCCTGAGGCCCCTTCTTGAGGTCCACGCGAATGCGCTTCTATTACCGCACGATCCGTGACAATGGCAGACCAATCCGAACTCCTCTCTCAGCATGTCCAGCCCACTCATAATCACGGCTAGTGTGAAGGTTGCTGACTTTTTCTGTGGCTTAACCAAAAAGGCTCGTAATTTAACAATTTTATTCGTATTTAAAGATACGAAGGCACATGAAAGTTAAAATGTTCCTGAAGGCATTTTTGGCAAAAAACGCATTTTCATCTCCTGTGAAGTCGTGACTTGCGACATACTCCTAGTTTCCTGAAATGGATCACATATTATGGCAAGAACAGCTCAAATAAGAAAAGAGAAACAACAGTCCATCATTACTTTAAGACATGAAGGTCAGTCAATCCGGGAAAATTCAAGAACTTTTAAAGTTTCTTCAAGTGCAGACGCAAAAAACCATCAAGCGCTATGATGAAACTGGCTCTCATGAGGACTGCCGCAGGAAAGGAAGACCTAGAGTTACCTCTGCTGCAGAGGATAAGTTCATTTGAGTTACCTGCACCTCAGATTACAGCCCAAATAAATGCTTCACAGAGTTCAAGTAACAGACACATCTCAACATCAACTGTTCAGAGGAGACATGGTTGAATTGCTGCAAAGAAACCACTACTAAAGAACACCAATAAGAAGAAGAGACTTGCTTGAGCCAAGAAACATGAGCAATGGACATTAGACCGGTGGAAATCTGTCCTTTCGTCTGAGTCCAAATTTGCGATRTTTGGTGAACAGATGATCTCTGCATGTGTGGTTCCCACCGTCAACCACAGAAACTATTACYGACAACYAAGGGAAACCCAGCCGTGAGTTGCCCAYTGATGCAAGCTTACCAGATGAGCAAATAGCCTTTTATGCTCGCTTTGAGTCAAGCAACACTGAAGCATGCATGAGAGCATCAGCTGTTTCCGGACGACTGTGAGATCACGCTCTCCGTAGCCGATGTGTGCAAAACCTTTAAACGGGTCAATATTCACAAAGCCGCAGGCCAGACGGATTACCAGGACGTGTACTCAAAGCACGRGCGGACCAACTGGCAAGTGTRTTCACTGACATTTTCAACCTCTCCCTGGCCGTGTCTGTAATACCTATATGTTTCAAACAGACCACTATAGTCCCTATGCAAAAGAACGTGAAGGTAACCCGCCTAAATGATTACCGCCCCGTAGCACTCATGCCGGTAGCCATGAAGTGCTTTGAAAGGCTGGTCACGGCTCACATCAACACCATCATGTCCCACTGGGCGTCTGTACGTTCCGTCTGCTGTCCGTGACCGGTTGATCTATTGGGTCCACACGTCACCCTCCTCTGGTCATCCAGGCATCGGTCGGACGGTGCGCTGTTTGAGTGGGAAGTACTGGTGGCCTACCTTGGCCAAGGACGTTAGGGTTTATGTTTCCTCCTGCTCGGTGTGCACCCAGTGTAAGGCTCCTAGGCACCTGCCCAGAGGTAAGCTACCCCCCTTACCCGTTCCACAATGGCCTTGGTCGCACCTGTCAGTRGATTTCCTCACCGATCTACCCCCTCACAGGGGAACACCATGATCCTYGTRGTTGTGGATCGTTTCTCAAAGTCCTGCCTTCTCCTCCCTCTGCCCGGTCTCCCTACGGCCCTACAGACTGAGGAGGCCTTGTTTACGCACGTCTTCCGGCACTACGGGGTGCCTGAGGATATAGTGTCTGATTGGGGTCCCCAGTTCACGTCGAGGGTCTGGAGGAAGTTCATGGAACGTCTGGGGGTCTCGATCAGTCTTACCTCGGGTTTTCACCCTGAGAGTAATGGGCAGGTGGAGAGCGTGAACCAGGATGTGGGTAGATTTCTGCTGTCTTATTGCCAGGACCGGCCGGRGGAGTGGGCAGKGTTCGTGCCCTAGGCTGAGATGGCTCAGAACTCGCTCCGCCACTCCTCCACTAACCTCTCCACCTTCCAGTGCGTACTGGGGTACCAGCCAGTTTTGGTGCCTTGGCATCAGAGTCAGATCGAGGCTCCTGCGGTGGACGAKTGGTTCAGGCGRGCGGAGGAGACATGGGATGGATGTTCACCTCTAGCGGGCCGTGCTGCGCCAGAAAGCCAGCGCAGACCGTCACCGCAGTGAGGCCCCGGTGTTCGCACTGGGGGACCGGGTCTGGCTCTCGACCCCGAAACCTGCACCTCCGCCTGCCCTGCCYGAGGCTGGGGCCGTGGTTTGTGGAGCCATTTAAAGTCCTGAGGACACTGAACGAGGTTAGTTACAGGTTACAGCTTCCCCCGATTACCATATTAACCCCTCGTTCCATGTGTCTCTCCTCAGGRCGGTGGTGGCTGGCCTGCTCCAGGAGTCTGAGGTGCGGGAMGTTCCTCCGCCCCCTCTGGACATCGAGGGGGCCCCGGCGTATTCCGTTCGCTCCATACTGGATTCGAGGCGTCGGGCGAGGGGCCTTCAGTACGTCGTGGAGTGGGAGGGGTACGGTTCGGAYGAGAAATGCTGGGTTCCCGTGGAGGACGTGTTGGACCCTTCACTGCTGCAGAAATTCCACCATCGCCGTACGGATCGCCCTGCACGTCGCCCTCCGGTTCGCCCCCGAGYCCGGTGTCGGCGRGCTGCTGGAGCCGCGCATCAAGGAGGGGGTACTGTCACGACTCCCGCCAAAGTCGGTCCCTCTACATGTTCGGGCGGCGTTCGGCGGTCGACATCATCTGTCTTCTAGCCATCGCCCCTTCACCTTTCATTTTCCATTTGTTTTGTCTTGTTTTCCCGCACACCTGGTTTACATCCCCTCATTACTCTACGTGTATTTTATCCTCTGTTCCCCCCATGTCTGTGTGTGGTATTGTTCGTTCGTTATGTGTGTGACGCAACAGGCTGGTTTTGCACCGGGTATTGTTGTAACCCATGGTTTTGTTATTTTGTACCTATTTGTGTTATTTGTGCGCTATCGCTTTTCCTTGGGCCGGAGTGTTGTGACGCAGTTGTGTCCGGCTGTTTTCCTCTGCCTGAATAAAGTGTGCCTGTTCACTCATCTTTGCTCTCCTGCACCTGACTTCCTTCGACCAGTTGCGCACACTCTGACACTCCACAAATTTCTTGTTAACAAACTATAGTTTTGGCAAGTCGGTTATGACACAAGTAATTTTTCCAACAATTGTTTACAGACAGATTATTTCACTTATAATTCACTGTAATCACAATTCCAGTGGGTCAGAAGTTTACATACAACTAAGTTGACTGTGCCTTTAAACAGCTTTGGAAAATTCCAGAAATTATGTCATGGCGTTAGAAAGCTTCTGATAAGCTAATTGACATCATTTAGTCAATTGGAGGTGTACCTGTGGAGTATTTCAAGGCCTACCTTCAAACTCAGTGCCTATTTGCTTGACATCATGGGAAAATCAAAAGAAATCAGCCAAAACCTCAGAAAAGAAAATTATAGACCTCCACAAGTCTGGTTCATCCTTGGAAGCAATTTCCAAACGCCTGAAGGTACCACGTTCATCTGTACAAACAATAGTATGCAGTATAAACACCATGGGGACACGCAGCCCGTCATACTGCTCAGGAAGGAGACGCGTTCTGTCTCCTAGAGATGAACATACTTTGGTTGCGAAAAGTGCAAATCAAATCCAGAACAGTAAAGGACCTTGTGAAGATGCTGCAGGAAACAGGTATAAAGTATCTATATCCACAGTAAAACGAGAGTCCTATATCTCGACATAACCTGAAAGGCCGCATCAGCAAGGAAGAAGTCACTGCTCCAAACCGCCAATAAAAAAGCCAGACTACATTTGCAACTGCACATGGGGACAAAGATCGTAACTTTTTGGAGAAAATGTCCTCTGGTTTGATGAAACAAAAATAGAACTGTTGGCCAATGACCATCGTTATGTTTTGGAGGAAAAAGGGGAGGCTTGCACAGCTGGAAAACACCATCCCAACCTGGAAGCACGGGGGTGGCAGCATCATGTTGTGGGGGTGCTTTGCTGCAGGAGGGACTGGTGCACTGTCCACAAAATAAAATGGCATCATGAGGAGGACAATTATGTGGACATATTGAAGCAGCATCTCAAGACATCATCAGGAAGTCAAAGCTTGATCCAAATGGGTCTTCCACAGGACAATGGACCGCCCATGTCCCAATCAATGGCTTTAAGGACAAACAAAGTCAAGGTATTGGAGTGGCAATCACTAATCCCTGACCTCAATCCCATAGAAAATTGTGGGTCAGAACTAAAAAAAGCGTGTGCGAGCAAGGAGGCCTATAAACCTGACTCGGTTCCACCAACTCTGTCAGGAGGAATTGGCCAAATTCACCAAACTTATTGTTGAAATCTTGTGAGTTAAATGTGACTACCCAAAAGTTTGACCCAAGTTAAACAATTTAAAGGCAATGCTACCAAATACTAATTGAGATGTATGTAAACTTCTGACACTAGGGAGAATGGTGATGAAAGAAATAAAAGCTGAAATAAATAATTATCTCCACTATTATTCTGACATTTCACATTCTTAAAATAAAGTGGTGATCCTAACTGACCTAAAATGGGGATTTTGTACTTGGATTAAATGTCAGGAATTGTGAAAAATGTTGTTTAAATGTATTTGGCTAAGGTGTATGTGTTAAGCGGAGCAACACAGGGGAACCCAAGAACAGACTCAGATGAGGAAACAGGGATGAATGAACCAAAATATTTATTGTTACACAGGGAGATATGGAGTGCAGATCCGGGGAAGCTTGGATGAGTTTCAGAAAAAYCAGATGTGGAGACTGAGGTTGGAGTTAGCTGAGTAGAACAGGGTAAACAGGTCCTGYGGGGAATCCAAGGTAGTGGTGGTGAGTAAAATCCAGAGTGTGGTAGTTGGGTGGTGAGATGTGGAACAGGAGACTGGAGCCAGAGACAGAGTGGTAATGAGCAGAGATTACGATCTGGCAGAGTGGAAGTGGCAAGACTGAGTATTTGTAGAGGTTGATTATGGAACGAGTTGCAGCTGGTATGGATCTGCTCTGACTCCAGCACACCTGTCTCCAACCACACAATCACACAGAGAGGGAGAGGGAGAGAGAGTGTGTACAGGGGGAGTAACTGCAGGTCAAGAAGACACCGGATGAACACCAGAGGGTGTAGCAGGAGCAGATGTGACAGTATGTAAACTTCCAACTTCAACTGTAAGTGAGAATGCTATTCATTGACTACAGCTCAGCGTTCAACACCATAGTGCACACAAAGCTCATCACTAAGCTAAGGACCCTGGGACTAAACACCTCCCTCTGCAACTGGATTCTTGACTTCCTGACTGGCCGCACCCAGGTGGTAAGGGTAGGTAGCAACACATCTGCCACTCTGATCCTCAACACAAGGGACCCTCAGGGATGCGTGCTTAGTCCCCTCCTGTACTCCCTGTTCACCCYCAASTGCATGGCAAAGCACGACTCCAACACCATCATTAAGTTTGTTGACGACACAACAGTGGTYGGCCTGATCACCGACACCAATGAGACAGCCGAACAGGCCCCCTTTAACATCAACGGGGCTGTAGTYGAGCGGGTCGAGAGCTTCAAGTTCCTTTGTGTCCAGATCACCAACAAACTATCATGGTCCAAACACACCAAGACAGTTGTGAACACATTTTCCCCCTCAGGAGACTGAAAAGATATGGCATGGGTCCTACCGCACGGCAAGAGGTACCGGAGTGCAAAGTCTAGGACCAAAAGGCTCCTTAACAGGTTCTACCCTCAAGCCATAAGACTGCTGAACAATTAATCAAATGGCCACCGGATTATTTGCATTCTGTTACTCGCTGTTTATTATCTATGCATAGTCACTTACCCCTACCTAAATGTACAAATTACCAGGTACACTGTACACTCGCACATTGACTCAGTACCGTTAACCCCTGTATATAGCGACATTATTGTTATTTTTTTATTTTTTATTTTTGAATTTTTGTTTATTTTGTAAATATTATCTTAACTCTTTCTTAAAACTGCATTGTTGGTTATGGGCTCGTAAGTAAGCATTTCACGGTAAGGCACATGTGACAAATACAATATGATTTGAAATACATTGAAATCAAAAGCATTGTATTTATTTCAAAGCATTCTCTTAGACCTAAACCTCAACTGTAGTTGCGCATAAATGGTGTGACCATTGTACAAGTTGAAGAAGCTGAAATCCTAGGAGTCTCATTGGAGGTTCAGTTATTATGATCAAGTCATATTGACAAAGTTGTAGTGAAGATGGTGAGAGGTATGTCTAATCTAAAAAGATGTTCTGCGTTTTTGACACAAAAACCAACTGTACTAGATGTTCAGGCTCTGACCTTGTCCCATCTTGATTACTGTCTGGCAATATGGTCAAGTGCAGCGAAGAAAGACCTTGCAAAGCTGCGCTGGCTCAAAACAAAGCAATACTCCTTCCCCTTAACTGTACACACAGAACTAACATCAACAACATTTATGAAAATCTTTCATGATGGAGGTTTGAGGAAGAATTGACTACTTCTCTTATAAGTATTTTTAAGAAACATTTGTGGGTTGAAAATGCCTAACCACTTGTATAATCTATTTGCAACCACTTTGGCAGCGATACCAGCTGTGAGTCTTTCTGGGTAGTCTAAGAGCTTTGCACACCTGGATTGTACATTATTTGCATATATTTCTTTTTTAAATTCTACAAGCTCTGTCAAGTTGGTTGTTGATCATTGCTAGACAAGCCATTTTCAAGTCTTGCCATAGATTTTCAGCGCTGATTTAAGTCAAAACTGTAATTAGGCCACTCAGGAACATTCAATGTCCTCTTGGTAAGCAACTCCAGTGTATATTTGGTCTTGTGATTTGGTTATTGCCTGCTGAAAGGTGAATTTGTCTCCCACTGTCTGTTGGAAAGCAGACTGAA
>NC_036842.1:52110892-52128594 GCF_002910315.2 Salvelinus sp. IW2-2015
CAGACTCAAAAAATTCTACAGCTGCACCATTGAGAGCATCCTGACCGGTTGCATTACCGCATGGTATGGGATCTGAACGTAAGGCGCTACAGAGGGTAGTGCATACGGCCCAGTACATCACTGGGCCAAATTTCCTGACATCCAGGACCTATATACTAGGCAGTGTCAGAGGAAGGCTCAAAAAATTGTCAAAGACTCCAGTCACCATAAGTCATAGATGTTCTCTCTGCTACCGCACGGCAAGAGGTACCGGAGTGCAAAGTCTAGGACAAAAGGCTCCTTAACAGGTTCTACCCTCAAGCCATAAGACTGCTGAACAATAATCAAATGGCCACCCGGATTATTTGCATCTGTTACTCGCTGTTTATATCTATGCATAGTCACTTTACCCCTACCTAAATCGTACCAGATCACCAACAAACTATCATGGTCCAAACACACCAAGACAGTTGTGAACACATTTTCCCCCTCAGGAGACTGAAAAGATATGGCATGGGTCCCCAGATCCTCAAAYAGTTCTACAGCTGCACCATTGAGAGCATCCTGACCGGTTGCATTACCGCKTGGTATGGGATCTGAACGTAAGGCGCTACAGAGGGTAGTGCATACGGCCKAGTACATCACTGGGGCCAAATTTCCTGACATCCAGGACCTATATACTAGGCAGTGTCAGAGGAAGGCTKAAAAAATTGTCAAAGACTCCAGTCACCATAAGTCATAGATTGTTCTCTCTGCTACCGCACGGCAAGAGGTACCGGAGTGCAAAGTCTAGGACCAAAAGGCTCCTTAACAGGTTCTACCCTCAAGCCATAAGACTGCTGAACAATTAATCAAATGGCCACCCGGATTATTTGCATTCTGTTACTCGCTGTTTATTATCTATGCATAGTCACTTTACCCCTACCTAAATGTYCAAATTACCAGGACTAAACTGTACACTCGCACATTGACTCAGTACCGTTAACCCCTGTATATAGCGACATTATTGTTATTTTTTTATTTTTTATTTTTGAACTTTTGTTTATTTTGTAAATATTATCTTAACTCTTTCTTAAAACTGCATTGTTGGTTATGGGCTCGTAAGTAAGCATTTCACGGTAAGGCACATGTGACAAATACAATATGATTTGAAATACATTGAAAATCAAAAGCATTGTATTTATTTCAAAGCATTCTCTWAGACCTAAACCTCAACTGTAGTTGCGCATAAATGGTGTGACCATTGTACAAGTTGAAGAAGCTGAAATCCTAGGAGTCTCATTGGAGGTTCAGTTATTATGYTCAAGTCATATTGACAAAGTTGTAGTGAAGATGGTGAGAGGTATGTCTAATCTAAAAAGATGTTCTGCGTTTTTGACACAAATACCAACTGTACTAGATGTTCAGGCTCTGACCTTGTCCCATCTTGATTACTGTCTGGCAATATGGTCAAGTGCAGCYAAGAAAGACCTTGCAAAGCTGCAGCTGGCTCAAAACAAAGCAARACTCCTTCCCCTTAACTGTACACACAGAACTAACATCAACAACATTTATGAAAATCTTTCATGATGGAGGTTTGAGGAGAAATTGACTACTTCTCTTATAAGTATTTTTAAGAAACATTTGTGGGTTGAAAATGCCTAACCACTTGTATAATCTATTTGCAACCACTTTGGCAGCGATACCAGCTGTGAGTCTTTCTGGGTAAGTCTAAGAGCTTTGCACACCTGGATTGTACATTATTTGCATATTATTCTTTTTTAAATTCTACAAGCTCTGTCAAGTTGGTTGTTGATCATTGCTAGACAGCCATTTTCAAGTCTTGCCATAGATTTTCACGCTGATTTAAGTCAAAACTGTAATTAGGCCACTCAGGAACATTCAATGTCCTCTTGGTAAGCAACTCCAGTGTATATTTGGTCTTGTGATTTAGGTTATTGCCCTGCTGAAAGGTGAATTTGTCTCCCASTGTCTGTTGGAAAGCAGACTGAACCAGGTTTTTCTTCTAGGATTTTGCCTGTGCTTAGCTCTATTCCGTTTTTTTTTTTTTACTCCCTAGTCCTTGCCGATGACAAGCATACCCATAACATGATGCAGCCAACACCATGCTTGAAAACATGAAGAGTGGTACTACGTGAGGTATTGTGTTGGATTTGCAGCAAACATAACGCTTTGTATTCATGACAAAGTTCATTTCTTTGCCACATTTTTAGCAGTTATACTTTAGTGCCTTATTGCTCTGTCATCACTCTGTCATTTAGGTTAGTATTGTGGAGTAACTACAATGTTGTTGACCCATCCTCAGTTTTCTCCTATCACAGCCTTTAAACTCTGTAACTGTTTTAAAGTCACCATTGGCCTCATGGTGAAATCCCTGAGCAGTTTCCTTCCTCTCCGGCAACTGAGTTAGGAAAGACGCCTGTGTCTTTGTAGTGACTAGGGTGTATTGATACAACATCTAAAGTCTAATTAATAACTTCACCATGCTCAAYGGGATATTCATTGTCTACTTGTTTTACATTTTTACCCATCTACCAATAGGTGCACTTCTTTGCCAGGCATTGGAAAATCTCCATGGTCTTTGTGGTTGAATCTGTGTTTGAAATTCACTACTCGACTGAAGGACCATACAGATAATTGTATGTGTAGGGTACAGAGATGAGGTAGTCATTCTAAAATCATGTTTAACACTATTTTTGCACAACTTATGTGACTTYTGCACATTTTTACTCCTGAACTTACTTAGGCTTGTCATAGCAAAGGGGTTGAATACATATTGATTCAAGACATTTCAGCTTTTAATAAATATATATATTTTTTTTTCTTAAAACAGAATTCCACTGACATTATGGGGTATTGTGTGAAGGCCTGTGACACAAAATATCAATCTAATCCATTTAAAATTCAAGCTGTAATAACAAAATGTGGAGTCAATGGGTGTGAATACTTTCTGAAGGCATAATCTCTGTCTTGGACCAATTTACTTTATAACCAGATAGTTAACAAATKTTCAAGCAATGACAAGAGGACTGGAATTGAGTATGAGGGGTCTTGAAGATAGAGCAAGACATCATCCGCATACCATTATATAATATGGTATTCTTTGCCAATTGTAATTCCTTAAATTTGGTCATGTGATCTAYTCATGGTGTTATGTTCCTCAGCAAGAACACCAAAAATGGCACTCAAAACAGAAGGGGGAACTAACAGAGTRACTGACAACAACCAAAATGAAACAGGTGGGATTTTAGGAGGGGTTCTGAAWGACACTCATGGGGGTGTCCACTGAAAGTTGACTAGCAACAACTGGAACCTAAAAGACACACACTAAATTTGCCAAAMAAGAGGCAAACAAAAGAAAAACCCACACCAAACTTAAAGACATTAAACAAACCCAGGAAAATCAGAAAAATTATTGTTTTTCTATAAATCAAATAGGGCACGCCAACTAAGGGTGTTGACCCTCCACATCCCTCAAGACAACTGGAGCACTAGGCCAGCCACTCTTAAATAGCACCTGGGCCAGCACAGGTGAAACATCTTCCCACTAACGAGATGGRAACCAGCACAGCTGTAACACATACTGACTAACGAGGTGACACCAATCAGTGCGCCCTACGTGCTAAAGAGCTATACGTGCTAAAGTCCAACCTTAAAACATAAATAGAAAAACCAAAGCCTATAACAATGGCAGCAACGGGTTCTATGACCAAAGCAAAAAGTCCTGCGCTGACCGGACAGCCTTGCTTTGTKCCTCGAGACAACAGGAAGGGGGCTGAGTATTGGGTGTTGGCCATTGGTGAATTATAAAGAATTTGAATCCAAGAGATAAATATTGGACCAAAATTAAACCTTGATAATACAGACATAAGGTACTTCCATTCCACTCTGTCAAATGCTTTTTCAGCGTCAAGGGAGACTACAACATTTAGGGTATWAAGATCATTTATATGAAAAAGAATGTCAAAATATCTACGTAAATTATCAGATTAGAGACGACCCTGCACAAAAGCTGTTTGGTCTTTGTCGATGAGATTGAGCAGCACAGATTCTAGGTGCAAAGTTAATATTTTATCAATCAACTATAATCAACATTTAAAAGTGACACTGGTCTATAGGAGGAGCACAACGTGTTATTTTTGTCTTTATTTTTCTGTAAAGTAATAGCTGCAAGACATAAAGTATGAGGAAGCTGTTTTTTGGCCAGACAGTCCTTGATCATAGGGAGAAAAAAAGGCATCAACCGCTCAGAGAATTGCCTGTAGAATTCAATCACCCATGTGGGTATATATCTCAAAGCCATATCAAATATCTTGGTTGTAAAATAGTTGCTATTGAGCTGAATGTTGAGAGCTGAGAAATAAAAAGTATACCTACAGAGAGTTGAGACCCTCCTCTATTTGACAGGGACAAGGAGACGAAGCAACCAACACTGTGTTTTTCCAGCAATTGCATTTTGAAACGTTATAAGATCAGAATGTATTTTTCTCTCGAGRGCATGTGGGGAGGAGAGAGTGGTTCGCTCATCACAGCAGCWGGCCCCAGCAAGGGCACTGGGGCAGGACAGACACTTTCATTACAGGAATCATGGGGATAATGCACTTTACTGTTTGACCAAATCATGGTTTTAGCCGCCACATAAGTAGGACGTTTTGATAGAGGTGACAATGTGTTCTTTCAACGTTTATAGGTACCCTTTCTTTCCCTTTTTTTATGATACATGATCTTGGCTATTTAACTGATGACAAGTCAGAGCAGGTTCTTTACTGATGCCGCGTTTGACTTTGAATATGGGATTGCATGACCTCAGCTCAGCCTATCAGAAAACCGAGCCGGCCCATCTTGGTAGAGTGGCCGTCATTGCCCARTGATCAGCCAAAGGCTCATTATAGATTAGTATAACAGAGAAATTGTGCAAATATCTTTAAAACATATCTTAACAGGCCCATGGGCCACAGGCCTTGTCAACCTTTTCATTGTTTATTTTTATACAAAACATTTTTGGGGTGTGTGTCAATTTCGACCAGCCCACCCAACTACAAAATGGTCCAGCCCATCTGGCATCTGCCAGAATTGCCAGAGGGCCAATCCATCCCTGTAGAACACTTCTGTCTSTATCCTTCTGTCTGACCTGGATTACATTATATACTGAAATGAAGGGTATGAATCAATCATCAACTTTTACGTCATATTTGTATGTGTTGTCTAAATCTCCTGTCCTCATAATAATATCATACCATTACCTTGTATGTGTTGTCTAAAACTGTCATGTTTTTTAAAATAATCTGTGTTCTATAAATGTGTACAACATTAATCTCAAAACTGTCAAACAGACATTGACAGTGATTTGAATTGGTTATTGGGTGTCTTAAATCAATTAGTACACAATGCTGTGAAGGCACACAATATTTACTGGCTAATGAGAGAAATACAATGCTCATCGGAATAAACTGGGATATCTGAGGTGCGCTAATCTCTCGTGGACAGACTATGTATCGACCATCTGACGCAATTAGTTCTGGGTTTCCGAGATAGCATAGTGTTGCTGTGTTTTCATAAATAATATTTGTATTTTTATAACTAGGGATGAAAAATTCTGGTAAAATCCTGGTTGGAAGATTCATGGATCCTCTCCTTAACCCAGCTGATTCCAAGAATTTTCCAACTGGGATTTGTACTTATTTATAACACAGTATTATTGTTGATGAGTTACATGCTGTCTKGACTGGGAACACGCGTGTATGTGTACATTTATTTTGCGCTTGCGCACGCAACGCAAGCGTGGTCAGCATGTTACAATATAGTCAGTTTTAGGAAAATATAAGATACAGTGCTTCACAGGAGATTAACTAAYGACACATTCCTGAGGAATATCATCTCATACCCAATGGGCACAGACATCGGTTCAACGTCTAGTTTTGATTTACATTTGGTTGAGGTTTCAACTAATGTGAATTCAACGCGAAATCAATCAAAAAGGTCACTATATCATCGGATTTAGGTTAAAAGTTGGGTGAAAAAAATACGAAATTCCCTTAGGTTGATTACTTTTTCCAAATTCAATCTGTTTTCCACGTTGATTCAATGTCAACACATAGATTTTGGGGGTTGAAATAACATGGAGACAATGTTGATTCAACCAGTTTTTGCCCAGTGGGTACCCAACCCATGAAGGCTTAAAGAGCAGCTCACATATTTGTTGTGGAGCTCCAGAGAAAAAAATGTGACAAAATTAAAGAGACTGCTCATAAAACAGGTGAAGTGGAGCCAAGAATCTCTCCCATCTCAAAAAGTGACCTCTCACATTAGCTAATCCAAAAYAACAGTATCGGATGAGCAAATGCAATTAATGTTTGAGCATTTGCTGTGGAGCCAGGGAAATACTTTGAGTTCGGTAATGATTTGACGTCTTCTTGCTTCCCAGACTTGGCATCGACCGTTTTCTGCATCAATACCCACAAAGGAGGAAGTTGAAGAAACAGATGGTGCTGAGGCACTTTTTGAATTACCTTTGTCATACAGTATGGAGAGAAGGATCATTTGAGTTGCGTTTTGTCTGTCAGTGCTTGTGTGATTATTTTTTTATTGAAAAAGCCAATAATCTTTATGTACTATTTTAGGCAGGGAATATGTTAGATGCTTTGAAATGAGAATGACAAAAGCTTCTAATTATCTCAGAAAAACACTCCACCTTCCACTCTCACTAGTGATATGAGTAACCTTGTGTCAGAATGGTGGGTGTAGCTGGTGTATGCAGTCAGGCGCAGGAGAGCAGAGAATTGGGAGCAACGTAACTTTACTCAGAATAATGAATGGTGCAAGGTAAAAGAATACACTTGCTCAAACACAAACATCAACTTTTACGCAAGGGCAAGAAACAGCACCCGTCGAAATAACCAGTCACCAACATACCAAACATGACATAAAACAATCCCGCACAACACCATGGGGGAAACAGAGGGTTAAATACATGAACAATAATTAGGGGAATGAAAAACAGGTGTGTAGAAACAAAGACAAAACAAATGGAAAATGAAAAGTGGATCGGCGATGGCTAGTAGACCGGCAACGCCGACCGCCGCCCGAACAAGGAGAGGAACCAACTTCGGCTGAAGTCGTGACACCTTGCCAGGAAATCAGTCATGATAAACCAACCCAGTATCACATATTGTGAAATAGACACAAATTGCTTATTCACAAATTGGAAATTCGTGACAGCCACAAGAAAAAGTACATTTTCAATTTTGTATACCGTGAATTTCAATCACAGATAAAGACGGTACGTAACTTAACACAGAAACGATAGGATGGTGGTTGGTTGAATGTATAACACGATCGTCTAGCAACCCAAATGTTGCTTGTTCGAATCTTATCACGGACAACTTTAGCTAATGAGTAWCTTTGCAGCTACTTGCTACTTTTTAGCTACTTTGCAACTTAATTAGCATGTTAGCTAACCCTTCACTTTAACCTAACTCCTAACCTTAATTACTTTAACTCCTTAGCTAGCATTTTACCTAACCCTAAACCCTAAACCATAACCCTAAACCTAACCTTAACCCCTAGCCTACCTAATGTTAGCCATCAACTAGCCTGGCTAAAATTTAGCCACAACAAATTGGAATTTGTGTAATGTACACGAATGCGTTATGAAGAAAGAACATTTGTGTAATACACACAAAATGCGTTGTGATGAAAATCGTGCAATACACACAAAATAGTTGATTTATTCATGTGCCTGTCATGAATTTTGAAGAAGTCATTTGTGTTTATTTCACAATAAGCTATGTGTGTGTTGCAACAACATCCGTGCTGCACCTGGGGGTTTGAAACACATTTGGAGTTATTCTCTATTACATCAAAAGACCTCCCTAGATCACCCTTCCCTTGAGGTAATGGTCCTGAGTCAAATCTTCCTAGATGAACCCCTCTGAGACCACCTGTTGATTTCACATGACATGGTTGACAGGCAAAAGGGGGACTAGCTGGGGACTACCCACAAAGGGATAGCTTGGGCTTCCTCCTCATACAGGGTCTCATTTTCTCCTCCTCTCTCCAAAGGCTGGATGGACACAGAAGGCCCAGAGCCCGGAGACTGCCAGTCAAGCTTCCCCATCGGACAATCACACCTGTCAGAGCAGCATGAAACGATAGCACATCAAAAGARACACCATGTCCCAGCATGCAAGTGTCCCACACAACACCACACACAGAAGAGCCATCACAGCTGTCAGTCAGAACTTCTAAACCCTGACTATTCAGGGGAGAACCAAGTAAAATGGCTGTTTATCTATTATCTACATTAATCTAAATCAGGCTTTGTACAAGTATAATCTATTGATTACTTCAAATTAATAATTATAGATCACCTCTGAACCACAAAGAGGCAGTTGTGCAGTATAAAGCATATGAGATTTGCCATGTATTGGCTAGCTATTATTAGATCCAAAGGCTGAGTGAAACAGTAATCTCTTTGGCTCGGATATTAGTAAGTGCTCCACAATGTGCTCTTTCCGGTTTAAGACAGAAAAAGCCTCTTCAGCCATTTATCGCCAAAATGCTGTGTAAGCTCTTTGGGAAAATGCAAGGAAACGGATGGCAAGATTCTGCATGACTCTCAACTCCCCCACCGCCCCACACTTGCTGCTGCGTGTCCTGGCATTTGGTCAATTAAGATGTATATCTTCTCATAAAACCTGTTGAGGGGGGCCTTCCGCTCATTCCGTGTGCGGCTGATGATCCTTGACCCACTTCATYGTACCTGCCAGCTGCCTCTTTGTGGTAACACGTACACTATTGTGCCATTGATTGATAGCTAAGCATAGCCTGGATTTGTGGTAACACAATTAGTTGTGTCATTGATTGATATAGCTAAGTACAGCTGACAATGCACTGATGTATTTCTTCTCCGAGACATGGTCTGGGTAAGCAACGTTACTTTTGTCTTCCCGACCAATACCGCTACACCTTTAAACACCTCCGCCCTCCCCCTTCCTCGCGTGAGGGCCAGCGGCGTGGCTTGGACCCGTCACAGAGTGACTCAGGACACTCTTCCATTTGAAAAATTAAAAGGTGGCCGTTTGGCAGAGTTAAATTAAGCCCTGGCGAAACATGCTGTGCTCAGCACAGCTACTACAATCTCAATCACAAAGGAGGCGCGCTGATGTAATGGCTGCTGCTGCCGCCTCTAACTTGGCAGGGGAGGAGGGCTCGTCAGCACAGCTCCTTTAATTCATCTCCCCCCGGATCAAGGGTACATCAGATATCTTTAACAGGGTCCAGGCTCTGTGTCCAGCCGTTTCAACCCCAAAAAAACAGACAGGGGGGTGGGCAGAGAGAGAAGAGAGAGTGAGAGATGGGGAGATAGGGGGGAGAAAGAGAAATAGAAAAAAAGAGAGTGGGAGAAGCTGAGAGCGAGACTGTTGATGGAGACCTTTATAAATGCATAGAAATGTCCCTAGAAAGAGACATTAAACGCTGAAAACTTTTTATGATGAGTCTGAAACACCATGAATGGTTTGTACAGAGAAATTAAGATTTCTGTTAGCAGAGGTCCTGGATGTGTGTGCCAATTTTTCTGAAGACAAAAAAAACWGTTTACTGAATGATATTGTGTATTGTTGTTGTTGACATTCAAAGTGCTCATCTAGGCACACTGCAATTATGCCTGTCATTGCAACAACAAAAAAATGCTATAACAAAATGTTGTTTGCTTGTATTACTGCAAGTATTTTATTCTAGTTATTGCAACCTCCGAGGACCATGAATGTGAAATAAACTTGAATGTTTTTTTTTATTACATTCATCAAAAATCTAAATTTACTTTCAGAATTGACAGGAATCGTGGCATTAAAAAGTACATTTGACATAGATAGCTGTCTTTGGTCAAGTCAAAATGAGTAAAGTTTCCAATCTTTGATGACATTTCGATTTTTCATCGACTGGACAGACTTCTGAGATCTACTGCTTTGCCTTACGTCACATATTTAGGAAAATAAATCAAACCAAGTCACAGTTCAGCAGCAGAGATGGTAAGAGTGTATAAAGTAGGGGTTTTGTTTGAAGCTTGAATATTTGCTTAAATAATACAGATTGCATACATTGAATGACAAAGGTGTTTGATAAGGATGCTAGCTATCACTCGTTAAAATAGTTAACGTTAGCTAGTCTATGAACACCAACGTTACGAAACGAGTGCACTGTGAGTAAGCATAAAACATAGCTACTATAGTAGCGTCTATGGACGTTTATGATTTTGCACGAGTTAGCTAACTACTGCCTTATTGGCAAACTAGRTAGCTGTAACAATAGATTCAATAAAGTATCCAAACTAGTTTATGTAGCTAGCTAGGAGCTAACATAGCTAGCTAACGGTAGCTAATTTAGATGGCTGGCTAGCTACCTAGCTGTGTTAGCTAGTTAGCCTAGTAAATGTTGAGTGTTTCACTTCCGTTACCCAACTTTTACCGAATGCCGGTTCTTTGCAGTCTGCCTTACCTATGGATGTAAAGGCAAATTGAAAACTTCTAYCTAACTAGATGCTTTCTTCCAACTGTTTGGGACCAGCTACTTTGTTGCTTGAACAAAGCTATCATGCCTATTGTACCTCTGAAACTGCAAACGTGTTCGACGTCATGAGAGGTGCACCCATAGAAGTCCTGTTCTAATTCTATGGATGCACCCATGAACCAGAATCTGGCTTTACAGGAAACGTTATGGCGAATCTCCTTTAAACCCAGGAAGCAGCTATTCAACTTGCCATTAACCAGCTTTTCAAATMTAATAACGTTAAAATACGTTCGTTACTCAACAAATATGGAGTTTAAAAAAAACTGGTGTAAAAATACTTTAAAATACTTCAAGTACTACTTAAGTAGTTTTTTGGGGTATATGTACTTTACTTTACTATTTAAATTTTTGACAGCTTACTCCACTTACGTTCTATTCCTAAAGAAAATAATGTAGTTTTTACTCCATACATTTTCCCTGACACCCAAAAGTACTCTTTACATTTCGAATGCTTAGCAGGACAGGAAAATGGTTAAATTCACACACATCAAGAGAACATACCTGGTCATCCCTACTGCCTCATATCTGGCGGACTTACTAAACCTAAATGCTTAATTTGTAAATTATGTCTGAGTGTTGTCCCTGGCTATCCGTAAATTTAAAAAACAAGAAAATRGGTCCGTCTGGTTTGCTTAATATAATGAYTGTGAAATGATTTATACTTTTACTTTTGATACTTAAGTATATTTAAAACCAAATACTTTTAGACTTTTACTCAAGTAGTATTTTACTGGGTGACTTTTACTTGAGTAATTTTCTATTAAGGTATCTTTACTTTTACTCAAGTAAAACAATTGGGTACCTTTTCCACCACTGCAAGCAACTGAAGAAAAAAATCCTATTCGACACTCACGTCCCAAGGATCCCAGAGAGCCCTAACCTGACTGCATGCACAGGTTGTAAGTCGACAACAGCTCAATACATTGGAGGTGCCGAAGAGGCCTTTTTTCCCATTACATAAAACTTTTTATTTAGACCTTTTTTGGAAGTACATATCATCCGTGATAGCAGTAAATGACGATAGTTGCTAATTGAAACTTAATTTGGTGAGTAATAAACGTATTTTGAGATTATTACGCTTGAAAAGCAGGTCAATGGCTGCTTCCTGGGCTTAAAGGAGATTCGCCATATCACCTGTTCCTGTAAGGGCAGATTCTGGTTCAGATGCACCCCTATGACAGGTGGCTGTAAACAAAGCCACAAGGTTGCTTTCTAGCTGGCTCTATATTTTATTTATAGCAATGCAATACCTTTGTCTGGAAGAGTCTAGGGTGGCAAGCACATTCTGTGTTGAGGTGCAGTCCACAACAGTTTTTTGGTTGATAACTCATTGCAATGCAAGATAACTACGTAAGTAAAACATTTCTAGACAAATGTACATTGAAAATATTGACACTACTGCCTTCTCTCTCTCTCTCTGTAGTTCCGTAACCAGTACGACAACGATGTCACAGTATGGAGTCCTCAGGTGAGGGATTTKTTTTTGCCTTATACGGTCGTTATTTCTTGCAACTTCCTCACGTACTCACTAGAGTGTGAACATTCAAATTAATCTAAATGTTTAGGGAATGAGGTTCCCTGCAGTGTCTCCCAAATAAGTTAACGTTATCAATGCARTTGTGTTTCAGGGGCGCATTCACCAGATCGAATACGCCATGGAGGCGGTGAAACAAGGTTCGGCTACAGTGGGGCTCAAGTCCAGAACCCATGCAGTCCTGGTTGCTCTCAAGGTATTCCCCGTTAATATCCCAGTTCTATTCTACACTGACAGTTTTGGTTTTTCAAGGGTTACATAGGAGTTACACTGGGGTATCAGGAAAACGGTATGTCTTTTACCTGCTACATTGGATGCGTGGCGTGAGCCACTCGCAGTGACTGTCAATGGGCTGTTGAGTGAGACTGGTGTTTGTTTCTCCACAGCGAGCCCAGTCAGAGCTGGCTGCTCACCAGAAGAAGATCCTCCACGTTGATGAACACATTGGCATCTCCATTGCCGGGCTGACTGCAGATGCCAGGCTCCTCTGGTACCATTTACATTTTTTTAAACATTTGAGTCATTTAGCAGACGCTCTTATCCAGAGCGACTTACAGGAACAATTAGGGTTAAGTACCTTGCTCAAGGGCACATTGACAGATTTTTCACCTAGTCAGCTCGAGGTTTAGAATCAGCAACCTTTCGGTTACTGGCCCAACGCTCTTAACCGCTAGGGTACCTGCCGCACACTAGGCTATCTACAACACACACACACACACCTTGGTGTCCAGTTGTAGAAATAAAATGTATGAAAAACCATGTGTCTGTGTGCAATGTATATCCACTGTCATTTGTGTCAAGATAACCACTTCTTTCCCCGTCTTCTTTCCCCTTCTATCTTCTTCAACAGTAACTTCATGAGGCAGGAATGCCTGGACTCCAGGTTCGTGTTTGACAGGCCTCTCCCAGCATCGCGCCTCGTCACGCTCATCGGAAGCAGTATCCTTTCAGTCATGCGTTCAATTATTGATCCCTAGAAGCCCGCYCCCAGTTTGCCATGCGTTAACATTTTGCTGAGTTTAGAACAGTCCTAGGGGACCCCAAACAATCCGTTTGAAAGTTTGATACTCCAATAAAAATGTATGCAATGTGTCAATGTCAAAAATGACACTTTCGTGAGTTAAGCGGTGAGGTTTGGGAAATGGCGCGCTGTGCTCTCTAGACAGTTGACAAGGTAACCCTTGACCAGTCCCTCAGAAACTCAAATTCCCACACAGAGGTATGGAAGAAGACCCTATGGTGTGGGACTGCTTATCGCTGGCTACGATGTAAGTTCTCTTTGTCATGTTTTAAGGGAAACTATGTATGCTGATCAAGGTGTGTAAAACTCTGTATWTGTGATTCTTAAAGCAATAGTTATTAGTAATGTGAAGCAACAAAGTCATTTGGTCTCTTCTTGTAGGACATGGGGCCTCATATCTTCCAGACCTGCCCCTCTGCAAACTACTTTGACTGCAAAGCCATGTCCATTGGAGCTCGCTCCCAGTCTGCCCGCACATACCTAGAGAGACARATGGACACCTTCCTGGACTGTGAGAGCATGCAGACACACACACTATATTTGTGGTTTTCACAATTACTAACACAAATGCATACCTATGTGTCTACTACACATATTATAAAGTAGATACTGTTTGAGGCTTTTTCTCTGTAGCATATCTCACTCGCACACACCTACAGTTGAAGTCGAAGTTTACATACACTTATGTTGGAGTCATTAAAACTCGTTTTTCAACCACTCCACAAATTTCTTGTTAACAAACTATAGTTTTGGCAAGTCGATTAGGACATCTACTTTGTGCATGACACAAGTAATTTTTCCAACAATTGTTTACAGACAGYTTATTTCACTTATAATTCACTGTATCACAATTCCAGTGGGTCAGAAGTTTACATACACTAAATTGACTGTGCCTTTAAACAGCTTGGAAAATTCCAGAAAATGATGTCATGGCTTTAGAAGCTTCTGATAGGCTAATTGACATAATTTGAGTCAATTGGAGGTGTACCTGTGGATGTATTTCACAGGCCTACCTTCAATCTGCAGTGCGCTCTTGCTTGAACATCATGGGAAAATCAAAATCAAAAATGGAATCAAGTAACATGCAAGAACTCAGAAAAGATAATTGTAGACTCACAGCTGGTTCATCCTTGGAGCAAATTTCAAACGCTAAGGTACCCACTTTGCATCTGTACAAACAATAGTAACACAAGTCATAAACACATGGGACCATCGCAACGTACATTATCTGCTCAGGGAGGAGACCGTTCTGGTCTCCTAGATGAACATACTGTGGTGCGAAAAGTGCAAATCAATCCCAGAACAACAGCAAAGGACCTTGTAAAGATGCTGGAGGAAACGGGTACAAAAGTATCTATATCCACAGTAAAACGAGTCCTATATCGACTATAAAACGCTCATCAAGGAAGAAGCTACTGCTCCAAAACCGGCAATAAAAGCCAGAAAGTTTGCAATGCACATGGGGACAAAGATTGTACTTTTTGTAGAAATGTCCTCTGGTTTGATGAAACAAAAATAGAACTGTTTGGCATAATGCCATCGTTATGTTTGGAGGAAAAAGGGGAGGCTTGCAAGCGAAGAACACCATCCCAACCGTGAAGCACGGGGTGGCAGCATCATGTTGTGGGGTGCTTTGCTGCAGGAGGGACTGTACACTTCACAAAATAATGGCATCATGAGGAGGAAAATAATGTGGATATATTGAAGCAACATCTCAAGACAAATGAGGTCTTCAAATGGACAATGACCCCAAGCATTTCAAAAGTTGTGGCAAAATGGCTTAAGGACAACAAAGTCAAGGTATTGGAGGGGCCATCACAAAACCCTGACTCTAATCCTATAGAACATTTGTGGGCTAAAAGCGTGTGCGAGCAAGGAGGCCTACAACCTGATCAGTTACACCAGCTCTGTCAGGAGGAATGGGCCAAAATTCACCAACTTATTGTGGGAAGCTTGTGGAAGGCTACCTGAAACATCTTGACCCAAGTTAAACAATTTAAAGGCAATGCTACCAAATACTAATTGAGTGTATGTAGACTTCTGACCCACTGGGAATGTGATGAAATAAATAAAAGCTTAAATAAATCATTCTCTCTACTATRATTCTGACATTTCACATTCTTAAAATAAAGTGGTGATCCTAACWGACCTAAAACAGGGATTCTTAACTAGGATTAAATGTCAGGAATTGTGAAAAACTGAGCTTAAATGTATTTGGCTAAGGTGTATGTAAACTTCRGACTTCAACTGTACACAACTCAGCACCTGCTCTGTGCATTTATCCTTTTGTCCATTGCATTGACTATACTCAGGTAATCTGAATGAGCTGGTCAGGCATGGTCTGCTTGGGCTCAGAGAAACACTCCCAGCTGAACAGGACCTCACCACTAAGGTAAGCTTATATGGCTCAACCAACCTGTCATAGCCCTCATGTTCCCCACAGTACAGGGCTGTGTTCATTAGGGCACCCAACAGAAATGTTTAAAAAAGTTTTGCAACATGAAAATAAAATGGAGTCCCTCTCTGTTTGGTGCCTAATGAACATATCCCTGGGCTTTACTGAGTAGCTCTCCCTGCCTTTCAGAATGTCTCAATCGGCATTGTGGGGAAAGACATGGAGTTCACCATCTACGACGATGAGGACGTGGGTCCTTTCCTTGAGGGTCTGGAGGAGAGGCCACAGAGAAAGGTAAGAGTCGACTTGGAGTTACTGTGGAAAGTGGTTGGATTAATGCTAGCCTGGATCCACACTGAAACAGAACAATTKATTTGGTATCCAGGCTAGGATAAGGCACTCTCAAAGATATTTGTAGATGAGATTATAATAATATTATAGAATGGTTAACAAACATCACAAATTTCACTTGAAGGTCCCGAACAGTCAAAATCATGTTTTTCATGAAATTGGATGACATTTGGATGAAACCAGATTAATCAGATGTATTTATCAGGCCCTTTTTAGATCAATAGATTAGATCAAACCGAGCCTAAAACCCCAGAGAGCAAGCAATCCAGATCAAAGTAGGAAAAATACCTGCCTCTAAAGTTCGACCATAAAGTGTATTTATTTGGCTTTTTTATTATTTTTATTACAGTAGTTACATAGCAAGAATAAAGTAATTTGATATACATTACCGGTCAAAAGTTTGGACACCTATTCATTCAAGGGTTGTTCTTATTTTTTTAAACTATTTTCTGTGTTGTAGAATAATAGTGAATACATCAGAACTATGAAATAACACATATGSAATCATGTAGTAATCAAAAAAGTGTTATATTTGAGATTCTTCAAAGTAGCCACCCTTTGCCTTGATGACAGCTTTGCACACTCTTGGCATTCTCTCAACCAGTTTCATGAGGTAGTCACCTAGAATGCATTTCAATTAACAGGTGTGCCTTGTTAAAAGTTAATTTGTGGAATTTCTTTCCTCCTTAATGCGTTTGAGCCAATCAATTGTTGTGACAAGGTATGGTTGGTATACAGAAGATAGCCCTATTTGGTTAAAAGACCAAGTCCATATTATGGCAAGAACAGCTCAAATAAGCAAAGAGAAACGACAGTCCATCATTACTTTAAGACATGAAGGTCAGTCAATCCGGGAAATTTCAAGAACTTTTAAAGTTTCTTCAAGTGCAGTCGCAAAAGCCATCAAGTGCTATGATGAAACTGTCTCTTATGAGGACCGCCACAGGAAAGGAAGACCCAGAGAAACCTTTGCAGCAGAGGAAAAGTTTATTAAAGTTACCAGCCTCAGAAATTGCAGCCCAAATAAATGCATACACTATTCAGAAGAGACTGTGTGAATCTGGCCTTCATGGTCGAATTGCTGCAAAGAAACCAATACCGCCAACCCCTCTTTTACGCTGCTGCTACTCTCTGTTTATCATCTATGCATAGTCACTTTAACTATACCTAGATGTACATATTAGCCTGACTAACCAGTGCCCCCGCACATTGACTCTGTACCGGTACCACCTGTATATAGCCGCGCTACTGTTATTTTCACTGTCATTTTACGTTTATTTTATTTTTATTTTCTTTACTTATCTATTGTTTACCTAATACCTATTTTTTACTTAAAAATTGCACTGTTGGTTATGGGCTTGTAAGTAAGCATGTGACAAACTTTTTGATTTGATTACTAAATGACACCAATAATAAGAAGAGACTTGCTTGGGCCAAGGAACACAAGCAATGGATATTAGACCGATGGAAATCTTTCCTTTGTTCTGAGGAGTCCAAATTTGAGATTTTTGGTTCAAACCGCTGTGTCTTRGTGAGACATAGAGTAGGAGAAAGGATCGCTGCATGTGTGGTTCCCACTGTGAAGCATGGAGGAGGAGGTGTGATTGTGTGGGGGTGCTTTGTGGGTGACACTGTCTGGGATTTATTTAGAATTCAAGGCACACTTAACCAGCATGGCTACCACAGCATTCTCAGCGATACGCCATCCCATCTGGTTTGCGCTTAGTGGGACTATCATTTGTTTTTCAACACGACAATGACCCAACACACCTCCAGGCTGTTTGAGGGCTATTTGACCACAAGGAGAGTGATGGAGTGCTGCATCAGATGATCTGGCCTCCACAATCGCCTGA
>NC_036842.1:52131760-52143504 GCF_002910315.2 Salvelinus sp. IW2-2015
GACGTTGTTGACATCATTATGGCATGCTTGGTTTACGGATGTTCACCTCCATTTAGTGAGGGCCTTGCTTCTTTGTGTGGGAAATGGGAGAAGCAAAACACGAGCTGTCACATTCTCTGAAAACCCTTGCTGACACTAGTCTTAAATTGAAACCCCTGTGTCACAATTCAATCCTAATTAATTATATCATATTTATATATATATTTATTTCACTGTGCGCCATGTTGCCAGAAGGGTTCGACATTCAGATAGGCGGTGTGTATGCGACTATCCACATCCTAATCGTACTTTAATTGTTATGCTTGGGGGGCCTCCACCCCCCCTCCCTCCATTCGAAGGACAAACAAACCTTGTTTTTCACAGCGGTTTTTTCGTTAACATGATATACACACACATTTTTTACAGTAAGTTAATGCAAAAATAAATAATTCATATTTTATATTGACTTCTAGATAATAGACTTATTCATTACATTTATAATCACTCAGTCATAACTATTATAGAACAGCTTTTAAACACACCCACCAGCTACTCTCAGTCCATCTCACCTATCTCCGTAAACCACCCTCTTATGATTTGCATGTGCCATATATTTTTCAACTGTGCTGTGATGTTTCACATAATTTCTGAATCTGTCTAATCGCATAGTATCTACAGGTTGTAAGTCAATGATAAATATTTGTTTTAAAAGTATTATATTGAGTTACATTTCATATAAGGAAATCAGTCKATTTAAATAAATTCATTAGTCCCAAATCTATGGATTTCACATGACTGGGCAGAAGCGCATCCATGGGTGGGCATGGGAGYGCATAGGCCCACCCACTGAGGAGCCAAGCCCAGTCAGAGTTTTAACCCCACAAGGGCTTCATTAGACAGAAATACTCCTCAGTTTCATTAGCTGTCCGGCTGGCTGGTCTTGGATGATTCCGCAGGTGAAGAAGCCGGGTGTGTAGGTCCTGGGCTGGCGTGGCTACACGTGGTTTGCATTTGTGAGGCCGGTTGGATGTACTGCCAAATTCTCTAAAAGGACAGAGGAGGCTTATGGTAGAGAAATGAACATTGAATTCTCTGGCAACAGCTCTGGTAAACATTCCTCCAGTCAACATGCCAATTGCACGCTCCTTCAGAACTTGAGACATTGTGTTTTCGGATAAAACAGCACATTTTAGTGGCCTTTTATTGTCCCCAGCACAGTGTTTTATTTTATTTTAACTAGGCAAGTCAGTTAAGAACAAATTCTTATTTTCAATGACGGCCTAGGAACAGTGGGTTAACTGACTTGTTCAGGGGCAGAACGACAGCTCGGGGATTTGATCTTACAACCTTCCGGTTACTAGTCCAACGCTCTAACCACTAGGCTATCCATAAGGTGTATTTTTCTATGTTTTTTTATAATCAAATTCTTGCATAAGTTCCTTGATGTGGAATAGAGTTCCATGTAGTCATGGCTCAATGTAGTACTGTGTGCCTCCCATAGTCCGTTCTGGACTTGGGGACWGTGAATTCCTTTTGTGGAATGTCTTGTTTGGTATGCATGGGTGTCCGAGCTGTGCGCCTAGTAGTTCAAACAGACAGCTRSGRACATTCAACATATCAATCAATACCTCTCACAAATACAAGTAGTGKTGAAGTCAATCTRTCCACTTTGAGCCAGGAGAGATTGACATGCATATTATTAATATTAGCTCTCTGTGTACATCCAAGGGCCAGCCGTGCTGCCCTGTTCTGGGCCAATTGCAATTTTACTAAGTCCCTTTTTGTGGCACCTGACCACACTACTGAACAGTAGTCCAGGTGCGATTAAAACTAGGGCCTTTAGGACCTGCCTTTGTTGATAGTGCTGTTAAGAAGGTAGAGCTGTGCTTTATTATGGACAGAGTTCTCCCCATCTTAGCTACTGTTGTATCAGTATGTTTCGATCATGACAATTTACAATCCAGGGTTACTCCAAGCAGTTTTGTCACCTCAACTTGCTCATTTCCACATTATTCATTACAAGATTTAGCTGAGGTTTAGGGTTCAGTGAAGGATTTATCCCAAATACAATGCTTTTAGTTTTAGAAATATTTAGGACTAACTTGTTCCTTGCCACCCACTCTGAAACTAACTGCAGCTCTTTGTTAAGTGTTGCAGTCATTTCAGTCGCTGTAGTAGCTGACATGTATAGTGTCGAGTCATGCGCATACATAGACACATAGGCTTTWCTTAAAGCCAGTGGCATGTCATTAGTAAAGATTTAAAGTAAGGGGTCTAGCTGCCCTGGGAAATTCCTGATTCTACCTGGATTATGTTGGAGAGGCTTCCATTAAAAAACACCCTCTGTGTTCTGTTACAGGTAACTCTTTATCCACAATATAGCAGTYGATGTGAAGCCATAACACGTTTTTCCAGCAGCAGACTATGATCAAGAATGTCAAAAGCCGCACTGAAGTCTTAACAGTTTAGAAGGGAGGAACTCAAACTTGTATTCCTTAGGCTGGGATCCGCACTATGCAGCTGTTGCAACCGCACATTTTTCACTGGCTGTCTACTGGTGCGAATTCATTATGCCCATTCTGWTGAAAAACGTTTCATAAATGTGACGAAACGGGGAGGGACCTACCTGAGTTTGTCCAATAGAAACTTTAGTTTTGCTCTGTTTGCTTCCATTTGGTTCTTAAACGGTAAACTGTTTCATAATGAATACACCCCTTGTTGCAAAAACAATGATTGATAGGCAGCTTAAACTGCTTCAATTCAACCATTATTGGGTTAATGTGTGTGTGTGTGTGTATTTTAACCCAATAATGGTTTTATATATATATATATATATATATACATTTGCAATCCATCAAACGTATTTTGGTGTGTCATCATAGTGGTTTCTGTGGTCAGACTTGCTCAGGCGGAAAACAATCTTAAACGTGCTCCTTTTTTCAATGTTGATTTTGAATGTCATTGAGATTTTTTTTTACACCTTTCTGTTTTTGCAAACATCCTTTCTGAATTAAAAAGTAATCATCTACTTTTTCAAAAGTATCTGTAATCTTGTTACAATATTTCTTCTGGTTACTGATTAAGTTTGTTTTGTAATCCGTCACTCCCCAACCCTGCTTATAGGTTTCRGCTTTCATCTGTGTCAGCTGCACTTGGATCGGGAGGGACTCCACATCATCCAGCATACATCAACCATTCAATTTAGCTTATTTCTTTCCATTTCTTTGGCGAAAGTCAATTTTTCATTTCCACCACCAACCGATGGTGGCTCCGCCTCCGCCATTGTCTTCTTGCTCGTGCCTCTCAGTACACACAACTGTCGTCAYCCCCTGCTAGTTTGTAGCCAGCTCGAGGTGTCACTGGTTCGCTATGTCAGAGATACCCACCCACTTTTGAGACTGTGATTCAGGAGGKGGGATGGAGGCAGGATTATTAAGGGCTTTTCATGACATCACAAAAAGTATAATTTTAATACACCAATGGTAACATCTTATTCTCTTACCTAACTTAAACAAGTACCACCATGTAACCAACATAGCAGAAGGCGTGTTGTTTACATAGCTAGGTAGCTAGTCTACTGGTGCAGAAATTTGACTGCAGTGTCAGTAAATATATATTTTTTTAAAGTATATTCTTCTAATGTTTCTGCTTTCATCTGTGTCTGGTGTTAGCAATTTTTTTCCCCTGGTGTTAGCTAGTAACTGGCTAGCTAGATCTTCAGCCAGCATGTTCAGATATGCTGTGGCGTACAAACTGGTATCAATTGGTATCAAGGAACCTYACGTTTGCCAGGAAAACATTCCCCACACCATTACACCACCGCCACCAGCCTGTACCATTGACACTTACGCCAAATCCTGACTGCCATCAGCATGACGCAACATGAACCAGGATTTGTCGGACCGGGCGATGCTTTTCCACTGCTCAAATGTCCAGTGTTGGTGATCACGTGCCCACTGGATCCACTTCTTGTTTTTAGAGGATGAGAGGGGAACCTGGTGTGGGTGTCTGCTGCAATAGCCCATCCGTGACAAGGACCGACTAGTTTTGCGACCAGTTCTACTGTGCTGTTATTTGCCTGTTTGTGGCCCGCCTGTTCGCTTTACGATTCTTGCCATTCTCTTTCGACCTCTCATCAATAAGCTGTTTTCGCCCACAGGATTGCTGTTGACTGGATGTTTTTTGGTTTGTCGCACCATTCACGATAACCCCGAGACACAGTCATGCATGAAAAGCCCAGGAGGCCGGCCGTTTCCGAGATACTGAACCGGCACGACCTGCACCAACGATCATACCACACTCGGTGGCTTAGGTCACTCGTTTTGCCCATTCTAGCGTTCAGTCAAACAGTAACTGAATGCCTCGATGCCTGCTTTATAGATCAAGCCACTGCCATGTGACTCACTGTCTGTAGGAGGGAACCTAATAAACTAGCCACTGAGTATGTATGTATGTATGTATGTATGTATATATTTAATGAAAAGTACCCAGACCTCATCCTGAAATTGTCCAAGATGAACTAGCTAGCTTGATAAACAGTGCTGCCAATTCCATTTGAATTTGCTAGCTAAACTATACAGCCTACATTTTGTCTATTGATACTGTTACAATAACCAAACAGTTGGATATAAACAAATCAGTAGTGAAACCATTATGTGGTGTATGATAGGATTGGATGTTGCATGCAATTTCAATGTTGATTTGTGTATCAGCAAATTTGCTTGAGATAATCTCACTGCAACACTGCGTCCATGTTGCTTGACATAACTTTAGGTTCTGTGAAAATGCCTAAGGTGAGCTTCCCTCTCACTCAGTATCTTTTCAGACTTCCTGGTAGTTTGACATAAGAAAGTACTTTTATTTTTTATTTTCATCTGAACGGTAGCCAATCAAGATATGTGTCCCGCCTTGTGTGTCCTAGGTTATCGAGGCTGCAGATGAGCCTGCAGCAGACAAACCGGATGAGCCAATGGATATCTGAGACTGAGGATGCAGAATGATGACACACTTTGTCACACTGCGGTGGCCAGAAACCAAATCCAGCTCAGCACCCCTCACTGAACTGCCATGTGTCAATTCTGTGCAGTGACAATGTGCTACTCAATGAAAATAAGTTAATTGTACGCTTTCCGCTAATAAAATTGGATGTTGCTTTTCTATTGGTAGAATGTTACGTTCTGTAAGTAATACACCTTTTTTCTCAAATAGCTGCCATTGTTGTTTTTGTTTGTCACATACTTGAGACATGGTTGTTGTCAAACCAGAATATTTTATTTGTGAGATTCCACAGTAGTTACTTTTTTTGTAACGCTGACATACAGGTATATAGTAATCAGTAGTGAATAAATAAATAGTGTATAAAAGTGAATGCTTTTTCAATAACTTATACCCATGAAATAAGATCATTCCCATGTATTCTAATTATGGTTTATTGCACTAAGAGGACAAAAAGCATCCTCTCAAGCCCAGATGTGAATCAAGACAGTAGCACAGTGCCTTCCAAATCATTCAGTTCACTGTAATGRGCATTGTGCCAAAGCTATTATGCGATAGTGGACATCTGAACAAGGCATTGGTACAATACTGTGGGTATGACTTCTGCTTCAGACTGTCACTTAGCAAGAGAGGAAGAGATACCATCTTTCTCGGTTGGAGCTTTTGATCCTATGTTTATAGACTGGCTACTGCTAACCTTCATGCTATGGCCCATCCTGTTTGGAGGCTAGGAAGAAATGTTGCTAGACGGGCATAGCCAGACTCAAGTTTGTGGGGCGCACTCTACTTTCCCAATTATAGGAAGGAATTTAGGGGAAGTCAATCAACTCTGTTTCCTTTTGGTCATTTCTTCTGCTTCTTGTTCCTTTTCCTTCTAACACGAGAACGGCTAGTTGACATCTCCGTTGACAGGTTAACACCGTCCTTTTCCTCTCGCTCCAACATGGTGGGCATCTTCAGTGTAAACTCAAGCTCCTCTGCACCACCCCTGTCTTCATCAGCCAGACCCAGCTTGTCATTGGCCCCACCCTCCTCCCTGTCCATTCCTTCTTTCTCCACCTCAGTCCCACCCACATCACACTTAGCCCCACATTCCTCATTCCCAGTGGCCAAATCAGCATCTCCCTCATCAGTATTCAAATCAGCCCCTGCCTCAGCTACACCTACATCATCCTCAGCCGCACCCTCCTCCTGGTCAGCCCTGCCCTCTTCTTGGTCAACCCTAACCACCTCCTGGTCAACTATGCTTTCTTCCTGGTCAAGCCCACCTTCTTTCTGGTCAGCCCTGCCCTCTTCCTGGTCAACCCCAACCACCTCCTGGTCAACTACGCTCTCTTTCTGGTTAAGCCCAACGTCTTTCTGGTCAGCCCTGCCTTCTTCCTGGTCAACCCCACTCTCCTCCTCGTTTGGCAAACCCTCTTCCTGGTCAGACCCACCCTTATCCTGGTCAGCCCTACCTGCCTCTGGATAGTCCCCACCCTCCTTCTGGTAAGCCCCACTCTCCTCCTGGTAAAGGCCCACCCTCCTGGTCAGCCACACCTTGGTGCTGGTCGCCTGGGTATGGTCGTATCCACAGAAGGCTCTTCCCAGCATGGATGGGATCCTCTGGGAAACCTAATTCAACCATGGATACATAAACAGTATATCATTACATTTCCATACAGCCTCAGAGGCATTAAACCCTACTTACTGTATGTTGCACCAAAATCTTGTATATCTCTGTATTGTTGAATGTGGATAACATATTCAGACAAGTCTTGAATGATGTCATAAAAGAGCCAAAGTTTGACTTCCATTAAAGAACACAAATGACATGTGTTTTAGAAGAATGCCACAGTGGTGTGGGGTGGTACAGAAAAAAGGCTTAGAAAGGGTTTCAATCCCAGTCTACTTCCCAGTGTTGTGCCCCCATTCTGCGGGGGCGACCCCCTCCACCAGGCGGCCCTCCTGCATCACGCCGTGTGATCTCTCTCAGCTGGAGAAGCAGTCTCTCCTCCTGGTCGGCACTCACCCCCTGTCACCCTGCAGAGAGAGCAGCAGAAGCATAGGTAAGTATGCTAAAGGCAGCGATTCCCAAACTAGGGTCGCGCCTGATATGAAAATGGGGTTGTGGGAGAATTTCCAAAATTCAGAGAAAAAAAAGATTCACACATTTTTGTTGTTGATATACACTGCTCAAAAAAAATAAAGGGAACACTTAAACAACACAATGTAACTCCAAGTCAATCACACTTCTGTGAAATCAAACTGTCCACTTAGGAAGCAACACTGAATTGACAATAAATTTCACATGCTGTTGTGCAAATGGAATAGACAAAAGGTGGGAATTATAGGCAATTAGCAAGACACCCCCAATAAAGGATGGTTCTGCAGGTGGTGACTACAGACCACTTCTCAGTTCCTATGCTTCCTGGCTGATGTTTTGGTCACTTTTGAATGCTGGCGGTGCTTTCACTCTAGTGGTAGCATGAGAGGAGTCTACAACACACAAGTGGCTCAGGTAGTGCAGCTCATCCAGGATGGCACTATCAATGCGAGCTGTGGCAAAAAGGTTTGCTGTGTCTGTCAGCGTAGTGTCCAGAAGCATGGAGGCGCTACCAGGAGACAGGCCAGTACATCAGGAGACGTGGAGGAGGCCGTAGGAGGCAACAACCCAGCAGCAGGACCGCTCCTTCCGCCTTTGTGCAAGAGGTGCACTGCCAGAGCCCTGCAAAATGACCTCCAGCAGGCACAAATGTGCATGTGGTTGCTCAAACGGTCAGAAACAGACTCCATGAGGTGGTATGAGGGCCCGACCGTCCACAGTGGGGGTTGTGCTTAACAGCCCCAACACCGTGCAGGACGTTTGGCATTCTGCCAGAGAACACAAGATTGCAAATTCGCCACTGGCCCTGTGCTCTTCACAGATGAAAGCAGGTTCACACTGAGCACAAGTGAGCACATGTGACAGACGTGACAGAGCTGGAGACGCCGTGTGGAGAACTTTCTGCTGCCCTGCAACATCTCCAGCATGACCGGTTTGGGTGGGTCAGTCATGGTGTGGTGGCATTTCTTAGTGGCCGCACAGCCCTCCATTAGGTACCGAGATGAGATACTCAGACCCCTTGTGAGCCATATGCTGACACATGCAACATTTGTGGCCTGCTGGAGGTCTTTTGCATGGCTCTGGCAGTGCACCTCCTTGCACAAAGGCGGAGGTAGCGGTCCTGCTGCTGGGTTTTGCCTTCCTACGGCCTCCTCCACGTCTCCTGATGTACTGGCCTGTCTCCTGGTAGCGCCTCCATGCTCTGGAGACTACGCTGACAGACACAGCAAACCTTTTTGCCACAGCTCTCATTGATGTGCCATCCTGGATGAACTGCAACTACCTGAGCCACTTGTGTGGGTTGTAGACTCCGTCTCATGCTACCACTAGAGTGAAAGCACGCGCCAGCATTCAAAAGTGACCAAAAAATCAGCCACGGAGCATAGGAACTGAGAGTGGTCTGTGGTCACCACCTGCAGAACCATTCCTTTATTGGGGGTGTCTTGCTAATTGCCTATAATTTCCACCTTTTGTCTATTCTTTGACAACCAGCATGTGAAATGTATTGTCAATCAGTGTTGCTTCCTAAGTCGACAGTTTGATTTCACAGAAGTGTGATTGACTTGGAGTTACATTGGGTTGTTTAAGTGTTCCCTTTATTTTTTTGAGCAGTGTATATATAATAATATATATACACACACCTTTATAATATTGTCTTTATCTCAAAATCATTGTAATGTGGTTAACCTTAAAAAATACATAATAAAATAAAAAAAATCTAATCTAAAAGATCAAATTCAACCAGAGCGTGCCCTTAGATCATGGGAAAAGGCCGCACTTGACCGTTGCACTTGAATCATTCACACAGTGAATGGCTAGGCCCATTACGATATGAAACCACACACTATTGCAGAGACTTTGATATTACCGGCTGCAATTGATAAGGTGAAAACAATGTATGGTGAGACAGAGGCACAGAAACTCGCATCAATACCTTTGTCAGATACAGTGCATTCGAAAAATATTCAGACCCCTTGACTTTTTCCACATTTTTTACGTTAAAGCCTTATTCTAAAATGAATTAATTGTTTTTCCTCATCAATCTACACACAATACCCCATAATGACAAAGTGAAAACATGTTTTTAGAAAATGTTGCTAATTTATTAAAATAAAACAGATCCCTTATTTACATAAGTATTCAGACCATTTGCTATGAGACTTGAAATTGAGCTCAGGTGCATCCCGTTTCTATTGATCATTCTTGAGATGTTTCTACAACTTGATTGGAGTCCACCTGTGGTAAATTCAATTGATTGGACATGATTTGGAAAGGCACATACCTGTCTATATAAGGTCCAACAGTTGATAGTGCATGTCAGAGCAAAAACCAAGCCATGAGGTCGAAGGAATTGTCCGTAGAGCCTCGAGACAGGATTGTGTCGAGGCACAGATCTGGGGAAGGGTACCAAAAAAAATCTGCAGCATTGAAAGTCCCCAAGAACACAGTGGCCTCCATCATTCTTAAATGGAAGAAGTTTGGAACCACCAAGACCCTTCCTAGAGCTGGCCACCCAGCCAAAGTGAGCAATCGGGGAAGAAGGGCCTTGGTCAGGGAGGTGACCAAGAACCCGATGGTCACTCTGACAGAGCTCCAGAGTTCCTCTGTGGAGATGGAAGAACCTTCCAGAAGCACAACCATCTCTGCAGCCCTCCACCAATCAGGCCTTTATGGTAGTGGCCAGACGGAGCCACTCCTCAGTAAAATCCACATGACAGCCCACTTGGAGTTTGCCAGAAGGCACCCAAAGACTCTCACCATGAGAAACAAGATTATCTGGTCTGATGAAACCAAGATTTAACTCTTTGGCCCGAATGCCAAGCGTCACGTCTGGAGGAAACTTTGCACCATCCATACGGTGAAGCATGGTGGTGGCAGCATCATGCTGTGGGGATGTTTTTCAGTGGCCGGGACTGGGAGACTAGTCAGGATTGAGGGAAAGATGAACAGAGCAAAGTACAGAAATATCCTTGATAAAAACCTGGTCCAGAGRGCTCAGGACCTCAGACTGGGGCGAAGGTTCACCTTCCAACAGGACAACAACCCTAAGCACACAGCCAAGACAACGCAGGAGTGGCTTCGTGACAAGTCTCTGAATGTCCTTGAGTGGACAAATAAGTTATGCTATTGCTAGCAATGAAGAGGAAACTCTGACTGAACGACTCAAACTCCCCAGCTTATGCTCACCAAATGGACGTTAGCTCTAAGGGCCAAGATGCCCATGCATTGACTTTTGTTTGCTATACATGTCGGTGGATGCTTTTCACAAGGACAATTTGTTCTGTCTCACGAGTCCTGAGCATGAAATGGCACAGGGATGTTCATTATGTTGCTGAGTGGCTATATTGACTATAAACTGATTCCATGGGAGCCCCACATTAAACGTATGTGTTGTGAGTTGAGAAGACAATCAGAAATACTGTTAAAATGTTTTTCAATTGACTGCCATAGCCCCAAATAAAAGTAAACATTAGCTGTTCATTTTCTTTTTTTTTATGTGGTTATGGAAATGGGTCGTGGGCCAAAAGAGTTGTGGGAACCCATGGCTTATGTCTACCCATTAGAATTATTACAGGTTGCTATTCAATCAATAGGACATGCAATAACAGTTAAGTACACACATTAATAGCAATGTAAATACATTGTTCAATTCAGATTGTATTCAATAACATTTTATTCCAGATTTTTAAAACTTTTTTAATCCAATATTTTGGCCGGCAAAAATGGTGTAAAGTGGAAGAGACCCAGAATAATTTTTTAAAAGTTGAATATATGTTGTTTGGTATGCAAAGAGAGACTGAAACGAGAATAAATGAGAGATGTCCGAGGAGCAAGACTTTGGCCGGGTAAACAACAAACCTTTCAGGACTGTGGCTGGCTTTGGACACAATCCTCTCCATCACCATCTCTGTCTCCCTCAGCTTATCCTGCAGCTGAGTCAGCTCAAAGTCCGCTAGAAGGAGGAGAGAGGGTCGGTTAATACTTTTCAGGATGGCATTGTCTGAAGTGAAGCTAAACTATTTGATTGTACAGTCGTGGCCAAAAGTTTTGAGAATGACACAAATATTAATTTCCATAAAGTTTGCTGCTTCAGTGTCTTTAGATATTTTTGTCAGATGTTACTATGGAATACTGAAGTATAATATACAAGCTTTCATAAGTGTCAAAGGCTTTTATTGACAATTACATGAAGTTGATGCAAAGAGTCAATATTTGCAGTGTTGACCCTTCTTTTTCAAGACCTCTGCAATCCGCCCTGGCACGCTGTCAATTAACTTCTGGCCACATCCTGACTGATGGCAGCCCATTCTTGCATAATAAATGCTTGGAGTTTGTCAGAATTGAGGATTTTTGTTTGTCATCCGCCTCTTGAGGATTGACCACAAGTTCTCAATGGGATAAGGTCTGGGGTTTCCTGGCCATGGACCCAAAATATCAATGTTTTGTTCCCCGAGCCACTTAGTTATCACTTTTGCCTTATGGCAAGGTGCTCCATCATGCTGGAAGGCATTGTTCGTCACCAAACTGTTCCTGGATGGTTGGGAGAAGTTGCTCTCGGAGGATGTGCTGGTACCTCCTTTATTCATGGCTGTGTTCTTAGGCAAAATTGTGAGTGAGCCCACCTCTTGGCTGAGAAGCAACCCCACACATGAATGGTCTCAAGATGGTTTACTGTTGGCATGAA
>NC_036842.1:52143529-52176388 GCF_002910315.2 Salvelinus sp. IW2-2015
CCAAGCCAGAGCCCGGACTGAAACCCAATCAACATCTCTGGAGAGACCTAAAAATAGCTGGCAGCCTACGCTCACCACCAAACCTGACAGAGCGTGAGAGATCTGCAGAGAAGAATGGAGAAACTCCCCAAATACAGTGTCCAAGCTTGTAGTGTCTACCAAGAAGACTCGAGCTGAATTGCTGCAAAGTCGCTCAAACAAAGTACTGAGTAAAGGTCTGAAACTTATGTAAATGATAATATTTCAGTTTTTATTTTGTATAAATTTGCACACAAAAAATACCTGCTTTGCTTTGCCATTATGGGGTATTGTGTGTAGATTGAGGAAAATGTATATACTTAATCACTTTTAGAATTAAGGCTGTAACAACAAATGTGGAAAAATTGAGGGTTCTGGAATACTTTCTCAATGCACTGTAACACTGTTAAACAAATAAGTTATGCTATTGCTAGCAATGAAGAGGAAACTCTGACTGAACGACTCAAACTCCCCAGCTTATGCTCACCAAATGGACGTTAGCTCTAAGGGCCAAGATGCCCATGCATTGACTTTTGTTTGCTATACATGTCGGTGGATGCTTTTCACAAGGACAATTTGTTCTGTCTCACGAGTCCTGAGCATGAAATGGCACAGGGATGTTCATTATGTTGCTGAGTGGCTATATTGACTATAAACTGATTCCATGGGAGCCCCACATTAAACGTATGTGTTTGTGAGTTGAGAAGACAATCAGAAATACTGTTAAAATGTTTTTCAATTGACTGCCATAGCCCACAATAAAAGTAAACATTAGCTGTTCATTTTCTTTTTTTTTATGTGTTATGAAATGGTCGTGGCCAAAAGAGTTTGGAACCCATGGCTTATGGTCTACCCATTAGAATTTATTACAGGTATGCTAATTCAATCAATAGGACATGCAATAACAGTTAAGTACACACATTAATAGCAATGTAAATACATTGTTCACATTCAGATTGTATTCAATAACATTTTATTCCAGATTTTTAAAAACTTTTTTTAATCCAATTTTTGCCGGCAAAAAGGTGTAAAGTGGGAAAGAGAACCAGAATAATTTTTTAAAAGTTGAATATATGTTTTTGGTATGCAAAGAGAGACTGAAACGAGAATAAATGAAGAGATTGCCGAGGAGCAAGACTTTGGCCGGGTAAACAACAAACCTTTCAGGACTGTGGCTGGCTTTGGACACAATCCTCTCCATCACCATCTCTGTCTCCCTCAGCTTATCCTGCAGCTGAGTCAGCTCAAAGTCCGCTAGAGGGAGGAGAGAGGTCGGTTAATACTTTTCAGGATGGCATTGTCTTAAGTGAAGCTAAACTATTTGATTGTACAGTCGTGGCCAAAAGTTTGAGAATGACACAAATATTAATTTCCATAAAGTTTGCTGCTTCAGTGTCTTTAGATATTTTTGTCAGATGTTACTATGGAATACTGAAGTATAATTACAAGCATTTCATAAGTGTCAAAGGCTTTTATTGACAATTACATGAAGTTGATGCAAAGAGTCAATATTTGCAGTGTTGACCCTTCTTTTTCAAGACCTCTGCAATCCGCCCTGGCACGCTGTCAATTAACTTCTCGCACATCCTGACTGATGGCAGCCCATTCTGCAAAATAAATGCTTGGAGTTTGTCAGAATTGAGGATTTTTGTTTGTCCCGCCTCTTGAGGATTGACCACAAGTTCTCAATGGGATAAGGTCTGGGGAGTTTCCTGGCCATGGACCCAAAATATCAATGTTTTGTTCCCCGAGCCACTTAGTTATCACTTTTGCCTTATGGCAAGGTGCTCCATCATGCTGGAAAAGGCATTGTTCGTCACCAAACTGTTCCTGGATGGTTGGGAGAAGTTGCTCTCGAGGGATGTGCTGGTACCATCCTTTATTCATGGCTGTGTTCTTAGGCAAAATTGTGAGTGAGCCCACTCCCTTGGCTGAGAAGCAACCCCACACATGAATGGTCTCAAGAGGTTTACTGTTGGCATGACACAGGACTGATGGTAGCGCTCACCTTGTCTTCTCCGGACAAGCTTTTTTCCAGATCCCAAACAATCGGAAAGGAATTCATCAGAGAAAATGACTTACCCCAGTCCTCAGCAGTCCAATCCATGTACCTTTTGCAGAATATCAGTCTGTCCCTGATGTTTTTCCTGGAGAGAAGTGGCTTCTTTGCTGCCCTTCTTGACACCAGGCCATCCTCCAAAAGTCTTCGACTCACTGTGCGCGCAGATGCACTCACACCTGCCTGGTGCCATTCCTGAGCAAGCTCTGTACTGGTGGTGCCCCGATCCCGCAGCTGAATCAACTTTAGAGAAGGTCCTGGCGCTTGCTGGACTTTCTTGTGCGCCCTAAGCCTTCAACAACATTGAACCGCTCTCCTTGAAGTTCTTGATGATCCAATAAATGGTTGATTTAGGTGCAATCTTACTGGCAGCAAATCCTTGCCTGTGAAGCCATTTTTGTGCAAAGCAATGATGACGGCACGTGTTTCCTTGCAGGTAGCCATGGTTGACAGAGGAAGAACAATGATTCCAAGCACCACCCTCCTTTTGAAGCTTCCAGTCTGTTATCAAACTCAATCAGCATGACAGAGTGATCTCCAGCCTGTCCGTCAACACTCACACCTGTGTTAACGATAGAATCCCTGACATGATGTCAGCTGGTCCTTTTGTGGCAGGGCTGAAATGCAGTGGAAATTTTTTGGGGATTCAGTTCATTTGCATGGCAAAGAGGGACTTTGCAATTAATTGCAATTCTTCTCATCACTCTTCATAACATTCTGGAGTATATGCAAATTGCCATCATACAAACTGAGCAGCAGACTTTGAAAATTAATATTTGTGTCATTCTCAAAACTTTGACACAGGACTGATGGTAGCGCTCACCTTGTCTTCTCCGGACAAGCTTTTTTCCAGATGCCCCAAACAATCGGAAAGGGAATTCATCAGAGAAAATGACTTTACCCCAGTCCTCAGCAGTCCAATCCATGTACCTTTTGCAGAATATCAGTCTGTCCCTGATGTTTTTCCTGGAGAGAAGTGGCTTCTTTGCTGCCCTTCTTGACACCAGGCCATCCTCCAAAAGTCTTCGACTCACTGTGCGCGCAGATGCACTCACACCTGCCTGGTGCCATTCCTGAGCAAGCTCTGTACTGGTGGTGCCCCGATCCCGCAGCTGAATCAACTTTAGGAGAAGGTCCTGGCGCTTGCTGGACTTTCTTGTGCGCCCTAAGCCTTCACAACAATTGAACCGCTCTCCTTGAAGTTCTTGATGATCCAATAAATGGTTGATTTAGGTGCAATCTTACTGGCAGCAATATCCTTGCCTGTGAAGCCATTTTTGTGCAAAGCAATGATGACGGCACGTGTTTCCTTGCAGGTAGCCATGGTTGACAGAGGAAGAACAATGATTCCAAGCACCACCCTCCTTTTGAAGCTTCCAGTCTGTTATTCAAACTCAATCAGCATGACAGAGTGATCTCCAGCCTTGTCCTCGTCAACACTCACACCTGTGTTAACGATAGAATCCCTGACATGATGTCAGCTGGTCCTTTTGTGGCAGGGCTGAAATGCAGTGGAAATGTTTTTTGGGGGATTCAGTTCATTTGCATGGCAAAGAGGGACTTTGCAATTAATTGCAATTCTTCTCATCACTCTTCATAACATTCTGGAGTATATGCAAATTGCCATCATACAAACTGAGGCAGCAGACTTTGAAAATTAATATTTGTGTCATTCTCAAAACTTTTGGCCACYACTGTATGAAACTATTTAAATGACTGATGCTGTTTCTTTGTATAGAATTATCAATCTAACTGATCCTTAAAGAGGAATGATTTAAGAATCGTGAGATTACAGTTTGTAACTCACTGATCTTTCTCTTCCGGTTCTCTGCTCTCACTGAGGGAAATCTGGGTTCAGCAGGTACGGCGCACTTCCCCTTTGAGGTTATCTTTTGAGAAGAGAAAAAAACATTCTTCAACAATAGGATTTAAGGATTTAAACATACAACACGCAGATTATAAATGGGCATTTGATTTGGACCGTTTGTGAGAATAGGATACAATGGACTGTTTCCATGCGTGTCTTCCTAGTATGTGCATGTGTACGCATGTTAGGGCTGGGCCAGACTACTTGATTCAAGGTTTGTATTCGATACATTTTCGCATGCAAACTTTTTGTCTACAGCCCCGTTGCACATTTTAAAACGCTAACATGCCTGTACTCTAAATAATTTTCATGAGAGTACTGGAACACACACATTCTTTAAAATGCTCATCCCTATTGTCTGTGCGTGTATGTATGTATCCTATGTCAACCCCACAACATRGCACCTTAAACAGGATGTAGAGGATGTAAAGAAGGATCGCAAAGCCGTAGATGGGGATGATCTGCCCTGCCAGGTTGGACTTGCCCCCGGTCCCTACCCCTGTGCCCCCACCCCCCTTAGCCCTGGCGATAGCCTCGGTGTTGTGTGCCCTGGTGGACCCAGCAGCCCTCTGGCCCTGACTGTCCGGYGCCATCTGCCGGTGCACCATGGGAGGAAACCGTCCTGAACCTGCAAAGCAAATGTGGTAGATGAACCCGATACTGTGATATACTGGAATTAACACTGTGGATACACTGGAATAACAACTTTGTTGCGACGGTGAGTTGGACTTARGCTGTTGTGATAAGGTAGCCCTGCTGTGGTAGCCTTGCTAATGCTGGGTGGATGGGTTTACGGTAATTAAATATTGTGTTGGATGAAGGGRGGGCGGGTTGAATAAAGAGACAATACCTTAATAAATCCATAAATMTATTATWKTTGTGCAATTTATATCTTTAGGCTACATTGAGGTTATTTTAGACGATATGGCATTAGTGCATAAGCCTAAACTTTAGGGCTGAACTGTACATGAGTCAAATAGCCGACATGCCAATCGCCAAATGCTTTTGGGAACAGGCAGAAAAAGTTGACGTCAATCCACGGAGGCAAAAAGAACCGTGTCCGGAGTTWAATTCAATAAGAGAAAAGCWGCAAAATGGAGAGTTGAAAATAAAGAGAAGGGAGGGCCAGAAAAGTAGGCTAATGTTTGGGAAAGATTTGGTGAGGTGGAAGAAGAGGACGAGAGCAGTGCCGGCTATGTTATGTGTGATGATTGTGAGGCGCTACACAAATTCGACAGTCACAAGATGGGGACTTCAAATAGGCCTATGGCACGTCAAGGGAAGCCTACTGTTCAGATGGGTTAAATGGAAACTGAAATCTGTACACTGACTGTAAACCTATAACCTCTCACATAGCTTTTATATTAACTCCTGCAGAATTAAGCATTTCTCGCAGTAAAATAGTAKACCAAATGTAAACAAAATGTTTACTTGGGAACAGGAGTGGAAAAATATGATTTCTTTATTTCAGCATCTTGAGAGAATGTGAATGCTCAGTTAGCACCTCTACAGATGGTATCTATCTTTATCAGCATCATAAAAGCTGATAGTATTTCAAKCAAAGGTTTATATTTCCTTACAACTGGTCAAACTGATGTAATTTGGAAATTTTGCACAGAATTTTTTGTCCCGAGTTATTGCATTTTCTCCCCGGTCCCTAAACGTCTTTGCTCCGTGAAAGATGACAGAGAACACTTTACCAATGTCAACTAGATTGAAGCATTCATTCTATCGATTTATGACATTATTCTGGTGAGCAAMGGGTTATTTAGTATTTTAGGGCAACATAATGACAGCCTACATGCAGCTTCTCTTCTACCTAATTTATAGACAAGTTGACTAACAAATAGCCTACCAGAATGTCGGAAATTATAGGCAGAAACATATCTAAATCTGGCAACAAAAAAACCCTGCACCCAGTTAAAAAATCGTTCCCCCGTCTTTGACAGTAGCCTGTTGCGCAATTTCTATATTTGCGTGTTAGGGTCGGGTGCGGGACTCAGATTTGAACTTTTTCACATAAAGTCAGGCTGTTGCGGGTGAACAAACAARTGACCCACCACTCCTCCCCGGTGATGACAGCGCCCTCTGTAGGGATGTAGCTGGTATTGTTCAAAGATAACCAGAAATAAACGACGATGCGCAGTAAAAAGAAAATGTGTTAKTTGCAAGGAAAGGTAAGCCTACGTACGAATCTATAATAGTTAGCTAGAATAATAAAGATATTTAACATTTTTAGAGCGTAAACCTTACCCTCGGTCTGTGCCTTCTTCCCTCCGCCTAGCAGCATTTTCGGAAGCAGAAGAGCAACGCAGAGCACGAGACAAGACACGAGCGTAACCTTTTGAAATGTTGACATCGACATTGTTACAGCCGCACGGTTGCTTTTGCAGGGAAATGTACTTAAAAGGCAACAAAAATACACAAACAATTCAACACAGAGGGTCAAGTGGATGCTGCGTCGGSCTCCTCAGCATCATCCATTTGTGTACACGTCCTTCGCTGAAAAACGGAAGTGTAACCTTTGTAGTGGATGCACCTCTCCAGTAGATGGCGTCAGAGAACCTTTATTTATTTCGACCAAATAGAAAATAGAAAGGCTGTGATGGCACTGCATCCCTTTTTTGTAAATATGGTAAAGTCGTTTTTTGAACTCTTTATACCTGCTATAATTACTGTCTCTGTGTGATAGATTAGATATTGGTAATAYCTGGGAAAAGGCCTATACAGGTTAATTGGAATTGGACCCCCTTTGCATTGGACAAGGCCCTGAAGCTCATCTCATATCTGTCCCCCCATATTTTTCAGGCCAGCCACTCCTTTTACTACATAGTCTGTAGATTAGCCCAACTTACATTGCCCCATAACATGAAATATGACATGTTATTACTCCTACCATGTAGATACAAGGAAACCACTATCTGTGATGCTCAGAACAAAGCATCCCTTTTCACACCACGGGAGCCAAGACAATTTGAGCCAAGACAGGCTGTTTTGGTTTAGCAGAGGTGGGACCAAGTCACTGTTATTCGAGTCACAAGCAAGTCTCAAGTCACAAGGTCCAAGTCTCAATACGACTCCCAAGTAGAATGGTTCGAGGCTRGAGTCAAGTCCAAATCGTGCATTTTAAGAACAAGTCCAGTAGAGTCCCAAGTTTTTTAAGCCATTTAGCCACAACTTTGTAAGTATGTTTGGGGTCATTTTTCATTTGGAAGTCCCATGTGCGACCAAACTTTAACTTCCTGACTGATGTCTTGAGATGTTGCTTCAATATATCCACATACTTTTCCTGCCTCCTGATGCCATCTATTTTGTGAAGTGCACCAGTCCCTCCTGCAGCAAAGCACCCCCACAACATGATGCTGCCACCCCCGTGCTTCACGGTTGGGATGGTGTTCTTCGGCTTGCAAGCCTCCCCCTTTTTCCTCCAAACATAACAATGGTTATTATGGTCAAACAGTTCTATTTTTGTTTCATCAGATCAGAGGACATTTTCCCAAAAGTACAATCTTTGTCCCCATGTGCAGTTGCAAACTGTAGTCTGACTTTTTTATGCCGGTTTTGGAGCAGTGGCTTCTTCCTTGCTGAGCGGCCTTTCAGGTTATGTCGATATAGGACTCATTTTAGTGTGGATATAGATACTTTTGTACCTGTTTCCTCCAGCATCTTCACAAGGTCCTTTGCTGTTGTTCTGGGATTGATTTGCACTTTTCGCACCAAAGTACGTCCATCTCTATGAGACAGAGCGCGTCTCCTTCCTGAGGGGTATGACAGCTGCGTGGTCCCATGGTGTTTATACTTGCGTACTATTGTTTGTACAGATGAACGTGGTACCTTCAGGCATTTGGAAATTGCTCCCAAGGATGAACCAGACTTGTGGAGGTCTACATTTTTCTTTCTGAGGTCTTGGCTGATTTCCCCATGATGTCAAGCAAAGAAGCACTGAGTTTGAAGGTAGGCCTTGAAATACATCCACAGGTACACCTCCAATTGACTGAAATGATGTGAATTAGCCTATCAGAAGCTTCTAAAGCAATGYCATAATTTTCTGGAATTTTCCAAGCTGTTTAAAGGCAGTCAACTTAGTGTATGTAAACTTCTGACCCACTGGAATTGTGATACAGTGAATTATAAGTGAAATAATCTGTCTGTAAACATTTGTTGGAAAAATTACTTGRGTCATGCACAAAGTAGATGTCCTAACCGACTTGCCAAAACTATAGTTTGTTAACAAGAAATTTGTGGAGTGGTTGAAAAACTAGTTTTAAAGACTCCAACCTAAGTGTATGTAAACTTCCGACTTCAACTGTATGTATATATGTTTGGGAGCCACTGGTAGAGCCTACTTTTCTAAATGCATTGTGGTTCGACCAGAACACTGACATGTTGCCAAGGCAGAGATGACTGGCTGAAACCGAGACGCACGTGGACAGCAGAGGCATTCATTCTGGKCTAATGACAATCGCCAAATGTCTTTACACATGTTTTGTGTAATAGATGTCTCTTTCCCTTCACCGCTGTTTGGAGGCTGGAAATATGTTTCGAATGGATGAACGTGCACGGGTAGCCTAGTAAAGGAGCCCTTTGAAGTAATTGTTTGACAATCCGATGAAAACATAATGACTGGTTGTGTTTATGGCACAATAAAAAGTCATACGTTTTAAAAGTTAAATGACAAATCTTTACAACTAGGCCCATYGAGATCCTATTGAATTAATAGGGATTCTATATGTAATTCTATGATTAGGCCCATTATAATTTTTTTGCTGCACGTGTAAGCACGTGCACGTATAGGAGGTCTGGTACCAGGAAGAAATGAATTGTAATTTCACCCCCGATAGTCCCCAGTCCTAAGCAGCAAGCGAGCTCTTATGTGGACWCTTTTAATATATATGTATAGTGATGTGCCGTAAATCTTTCTCTGTTTATACGTGTATGCTTGCTTTTGCTGTATGACATGGAAAGAATTTCCTAATGAATACAATCAAGTCATCATCATCATCAACATAACCCACTCTTTGGTCCAGGCTGGACAGTGTGTAGGGTGTGCCTGCCACCTGGTGGTCTGTCGAGGGGTGTATGGTCCTACAGTCATAGTCCACGCCAGGGTCTGGGTCACTCCGGAACAATATGCACACCCAGTCACCCCTGTAGGACAGCGAGAGAGGGTCAGAGTCACATTTGTCAAACTTTCTCATCCTATCCAGGGGCTTTCAGTATTACATAAACTGTCGGTAGGGTTGTTGGTTACATATTTCATATTGTAGCTCTGTGAACATTGTCAACAATGCCAACAGAAGACAGTTTCTGTTTTGCACAACAGTATTCTAGACATTCATTAAATTGTATCCACACATGTAACATTTGCGGGATGTAAAGCTCTAATTGATTTTTTTTTTTAGATATCATTATAAAACGTTTATAAACACCAGAAAATAGGATCTCAATACGTACAGTGGGAAGTTTAGGAGGGGTGATACATGGCAGGAGAGGTGGTAGACCTTAGGGCAGCCATCACAGCACAGCAAGTCGCCCCCATTCAAATACACTGCGCAGAAATCCTCACTCTCCATCCCTGTTGCCCCWTGCTCCTTCTCAGGCTGCTCATTGGACACCACATAACACCCCTCAATGTCCTCCCCATCTTCAGGTTCTCAATCAAATTCCAATTTTGTTTCTGATTCTGACTTTGGATCCAACTCTATTGACGGATTCAGTTCTGACTTTGGTTCTGGCTCCAGGTCTGATTATATTTACAGTGAATCTGAATCAGATCCAGATTTCAGACCTGGATCCCATACAGACTCAGACTAACTCTGATTCAGGTTCAGATTCAGACTCCAAGTCCAGTACTAGATACTGTATAAAGTCAAATGTATAGCATTGGAAAATAAATGCATTACTCTATACAGAACTGGGACAGATCAGCTTTGTTGATGGGCATGGAGGTAAGCCATTTCAAACTAAATCCCAGGCAATTAACAGSGTAATGTGTATCCTCTCTATCCCAGTTTGATTTGAGGTGGCCGAATCGTAACTTGAGAAACATCTATTAATTTAACAAAAACTCATGCAACTCTTTCATTGATATCAAAAGTACTAATGTATTTGTTTTAAAGCTTAATGTATGTTACACTATCGAAACATAAGAAAATATGTGGAGGACCAGGTGGATCTGTACCATAGAGGTAGATAGACGGCCCTTCTTTTTGCTATAATGACTTCTGTGACGGCATGGGTAGTGCCATTGAGGGCTATCTACATTTTTAAGAAGTCCTTATTTTTCAACTTCTATGAGTTTATTGGCAGTCGGTAAACAAACTGAAAGGGTGAATACTGGCATCTGGAGTGTGCTGTCAGAACAGGCATAYAATCAAGGTTGGTGATTTACWACCACATGCAGTGATGGAATGTTCATTAACCCATTGGATGTCCCAAAATGCTTCAAAATTGTGAAAATCCTCAATGGCGCTGCCCATGGTAAAGCAGGCTTTGGCCTGGTCTGTACCTGTTGGAAATGTGAAAAGCTTTATTGAAAGTTCATTATCCAGGTGTTATAAATACATAATACATGCATTATAAATATTATAATTGTAATATTATATTATAAATACAATTCAATCTGTACTTCAATGCACATATGGTGTGCATTATAATAAAGAGTAAGAAAGATGAGGTGGGGAGAGAGGTGTTGAAGACACCTCTAAAGGAAAGAGGTAAAACAGAGGAGCAGGGAAGACCGCATATGATTAATGAATTACAGTGCTACCCTAATATTCTCTCAGTTCATCACAATTACATAGTGTCTCTAGCGGTGTCTCCTAACCAGCCTTGGGCTCCCAGTRGGCCCGAAGGTTATTTTAAGASCAGGTGGGGTGGCGATGACGGGACTGGCTTCCTCTCTCACATCAAAACATACCTGCAGATGAGAGAGATGGAGAGAGAGCATGATTAAGCTTTTTTTATTTTTTATTCTAACACAGTCAGTCATCATAATCATCAGGAGGTGAAATGCAAAACTGACCTTGGAACATTAACTCTGCTCTATCTGTATTTCAATGCAAAGCATCTCTTTAATAATAGTTCCTGTTGACCCGACCAAGTGACCTCTCACCTATGATCATGCTGTTCCCTCTGTGTCAGCCAGTTCAGATGCGGGAYGGGTTCACCAACACAGCTGATATAACCTAGAGGATTTAGTTAAGAAGGGGGAGTGGGATGAAGTGAAGGAGACTGTTATTGAGAAAARAAGGTAGTTAACGAGACTGTGTTCAACAGGAATCTGTGTGTGTGTAGTGTCACCTGGTGTCCATACTAAGTGGCTACAAAGTACTTTATGCTGAAAAACAGACATGAGGACAAACAATACAAGATAATGTCATTATTAGACTTTTACATTACCAGATCACAAATGAGTACATAAATACCACTTGAAGCTTGATGATGACTTTATCATTTTAATCAGTTGTGTAGTGCTAAGGCAACAGCTGGGGAGGTGTCAGGTTCACCTCTGTTCTTAAAGGGTGATTATTCCAACTATCTGTGAAATGCTGCAGATCTGCCTGCAGACGAGGTAGGAACACATATCTCACACAGAAGAGGTGGATAGAATTTGACAGGTCAAGGTAGCCTTCTTCCTCCAAACTGTGCAGCAAGTTGGATTACTGACATGTCACGTTAACTCCAAACATCTCTCCATAAGCGTTTGTTATTGCAAGGCTAACCCCCAGGGAAATCATGACTTGGCAGAAACAGGGGCTTGATAGTCCAGTGAAAATGGCTGAGTGTTGATGTGGTGTAAATCTGAAAATTAGCAGCTGACATCTTAAGGGTTTTTTAATTAATGCATGTGAGACAGGTTCCATGTACAACAAGACAGGCAGAAAGGAGGAGAGAAAAAGAACACRGGACACTTTTGCCAGAAATAAAGCTTCCACGGCCTGTTCCTCGGACAGTGAACATACATCTGGCAATATCTACATTTTTGACCCCTTGATCAGCTCGCACTCCGAACGTATAGAAAATAMCTTATTTTTTGTAGATATGAAAACAATAACTGAGAAATGACCGTTCTCCAGAAGCCTTCGCTGCTCCCGAGSGGCGTCGCTCATGTGTATGTTGGCAGTGGCATTGTCGTGGTATGCCTGCAGCTGTACGTTGTTTGGGACCCCGGCCATTTGGTAAGGCTGATATGTGTTAATTTGTGCATCGTCTATAAGATGTSCCTGCTGTATGCCTACAATGGTCCAAGCCATCATGTGACTATRTAAGTGTGATTGGTCTATGTGAGTGATGGTACTACTCTTTGCTGGGGTTGGTGATAATGCTGGTGCATTTTCACAGGGGCCACAAACCTGCAGGTAGGATTGTTAGTTGTYTGATGGGAATGGTGTTTGTTGGTGCACTTTTTGCACAACCACCTCTTCTTGCAGAGGGCACACACACTCTGGACTTGACATCACAGTCTGCACAGCACGGCAAAAGTAATAGTAAATTCACTCAGTGTAAAATCGATTCTTGTGAAATCCATAACTCACAGGCACCTCCTGTAGATGGAAATGTAGTAGGCTGCATGTGGCTTACCGTAGAATGACATATTAGAACTTACATTTAATAAGCTCTCTGTGTGGCTTACACTGTTGAACTGCTTGTGATGTAATACGACTGAGAACAACATCACAATAAGATAAATATGCTATACTGTATGTTCATCTTAAACAATACAGGGAAGTAGGCTACAACATCACATAACGGAGCCTTAATATGAAGCCATCATCTGAGACGGGCTACTACTCCTATAGTCCCCTCATCAAAACATATTAGTAACATGTCCAAAAAGCAACCTCTTTAAAATGCATTACAGAGAAAATCACTCACGTGTTCCATCAAAGATAAATAGAACCCGTGAGCTCAGTGGGGCCTGGAGAAGTAGACATACTCTAATTTTGCCAAAAATGTCCRTAACAGCCCACCCGGCAAAGGAAGGCGCCCTGTGTAAAACAAATCTATAAGAAACAGTGACACGTATTCTGAAGGACCTAAAATGATGAATCCTATATTGGTATTTCACAGTCAGGCCAACCCAATATGTACTGTGCAAGTAGGCTAATAGTAGGCCTACTACTGAAATAGATAAACGAGGCTGTCAACGGAGTCAGAATTTCACCGGTTTCAGATGTATTTATTTTTTATTCAGGTTTTTGCTCTCAAAGTCGCACTTTATTATAAGTCCACAACAATGTTTAAACCACATCAGGTGACCACTTTTGAGGTCTGAGAAAAATCTAAGACATTTAGATTTTTGAGTGTAGTTACCCTTTAATTCAAGTCTGCAAGCACCCACACTGTTGTTTGGTTAGCTGTCTTTCTGTAGTGCACATGAMATGGCGTTTGCAAAACAAATGGCCACTGGATTGATGCAAATAATCATGATATAATTCTGCCAGGTAGAATTTGACTCAATCATGGACACTSTTACTGAAAGTGGTGGCTTCTTCACGTGATGTATTGCTGCCATGTTATGTTGCTGTCTTCGGTTTCTGTTTATGCAGTGTCGTGATGTGTATTTTGTCCTATATTTTTTATCCCAGCCCCCGTCCCCACAGGAGGCCTTTTGGCAGGCAGTCATTGTAAATAAGAATGTGTTCTTAACTGACTTGCCTAGTTAAATAAATAAAATTTTAAAAAGTTAGTCGTAGGCTACTTTGTAGCTAGTTAACATTTAATTGAAGGTTTTTGGGAAAGCCTTTCCGGYAGTTTAGGCCTATCATTAGCGTCGCTATATTTTTCCTGTTCCTTAATTGTTTGAAACCTTGACGTTTTACTTCATATGAGGCAACAGGTAAGACATGTATTTAACTTGCTTCAAAGTCCAACCATAGAAATGTTGAGGGAAATATTTTATAAACAGTTCCTCTTATGCGCTCTCCTTTTCTATTGGTTTTCAAATCAAATTGTCTAGCAGCCAAAGAGATTATCATAGTCAATTAGTAACCCATGATGATTGCATCTCCCCTCTCTAACTTTCTAACGGATATGTTCATCTCTGTTAATGAAACAGCTCACGTGAATTGCGCATTTTAAAAWGTTGTTTTCCCGCAAATAGAATGTTGGAACATTTGCTCTTGCGCACATTGCTGCGCTTAAATTGTGAATAAATGATATTTTATCAACATTTTAAGCTAAACATTCTGATCTGTTCCATCACCCTTATTAATTGATACAACATATACCTCCACTACACTACTTTGAAACACATCTATGGGGATTAAGAGGTGAGTATACACKATGCCTAGGCTACTGAAAAGAACGTGAGTATACCCTGCACTACYCCACTGAGTTGGTTCTTCTTCAATGCAAAAATAACTTGGGTTGAATTTGGTGGTCGTCTTCTTCTATGATTACATGGCGGTCCGCAAACAACCGTTTAAGTGCATGCCGCCACCTACTATGCTGGAAAATACGATAAATCATGAGCTGCCCAATTCTGTACAGTACTACCATGAACATAAATTAACTTGGTGTTACTATTTGCTACAGTCTCTCTCTCTCTCTCTCTCTCTGCTACACGTGTGACATAAACAGATCATAGAGGAAATACCCCATGAAATATTTCTGATTAATTAGAAATTACAGACTGCCTATTGACTTTTAATTTCACTTCAGTTTGATGCAGGTCTACAAAGGTTAATCATTTGGTTTTGGTTGGGGGAAAACAGAATTCTCATTCATTCTAATTCAGGAATTAATATCACTGTTTCATTAACGAGGTCAAATGATCTATGTTTATTCTGTATTCCTCTTGGTGTCCGTCTGATGTCGCTGTTGGTTTCTATGAAAGTTGTCGGAACGTAAATCTCGTACAAAACCGTGAGATTTCAGWTTCCCATTCCTCTTTCACCTCTCCTCCAAGATGGTAAGTGTCGTCGTGTATACTGCTGCTGTAAAATTAGGTTTAAATCTATGTCCATCCTGTGTTGTACGAGTAGAAAAATCACAAGTTTGTTTAGTTGTCTTATATGTTATAGACATTGTCCCTATCCATTGTCATTATTAAGGAGAATACGTTAGAAAAACGTTGTAAACCYGCGAGTTCTCCCGAATGTTAGATACAGGCCTTTGCTTGGTAGCGACCCACGTTTACTGACGTTACAATTTCGTAAATTCTTAATTCTGTCACGAAACTCAAGTGAACAGTTCTTATAAAATATTTTATATCGAAATACTTGCAACATTAGCCATTATGACCACATCTATGTTGTGGTAGTTTAGTTTACTAGCTAATCTATTAGTCGCTAACGTTACCTGCCATAAGTAGGGTAGCTTGAAGCGAAGTTGAACCTCGAGCGTATGTGTTCTATTTATCTCGTTCTTGCCCCGTCATGAAGTATTCTGTTTGGTTGTTGACATGGTTAAATGTCTCCTACATGTTGTCCAATCATGATATTTATTTTGTTATCCTAAAGTAAATTATGTCTTGCAGCCTACCAAGAAGACCAAGACCAGGAAGCTCCGAGGGCACGTCAGCCACGGACATGGTCGTATCGGTGAGTTGAYCATGGTCAACATTGGTGATACTTGTGGATAGTAATGGTAGCTATTGCAAAACGTGTGAGTATTGTTTCTCTCATCCTAGGCAAGCACAGGAAGCATCCTGGAGGTCGTGGTAATGCRGGTGGCATGCATCACCACAGAATTAACTTCGACAAATAGTGAGTAGAGTACTTTTCCATTTTTGTTTTTAGTAAGAAARGATTTAACGTATTAATTGTGAACCTTTACTGTAGGTGTACACTGCATTGTTTGGTGGCTTGAGTAGTAAGAAAACATTATCAATGTTGTGTTTTTTAAGAGGGAGTGATCCTCTGCATAGTGCGTGACGCTATCAGAGACTCAGAGTCTCATCTTGACAAACACCATTGTCTTGGTGTGCTAGAGTTCTCTAAGAGTGAAGACTGGTCCTATTCACCGACTGGCCCCTCGTAGGCTAGTCACCCACATGGGCAGTTACAAGTGTTGATATTTTTGTCAACACATCTATATTAGTCATATTTTTTTTTTTTTAAATGCTCACTTTACTGAAGGCTGTAGGATGAAATAATTCCTTGTCGTGTTCATTTTGTGCAACAGCTTGCCTTGTCATGCTGTGAAGTTACTATTGACAACACATACAAAGTCCTGTATTTATTTTTTGTTGATGGGTTTTGCTTTCTGGAGGATTTTCAATCCCACCACTTCTGATGTCATCTATTGATTACATTGTCATGAGTGTTAAGACTGTGCGTCAACTTCATCACCAGTAAGAATTTGGTGTGATACAATATGCTTGACATGTCTGGTCTCTGTGCTTCCACAGCCACCCTGGGTACTTTGGTAAGGTGGGCATGAGACACTACCATCTCAAGAGGAACACCGTGCACTGCCCCACTGTCAACCTGGACAAACTGTGGACGCTCGTGAGCGAGCAGACCAGGCTCAACTACGCCAAGAAGCCCGAAGGCCCTGCACCCATCATTGATGCCGTGCGCGCTGTAAGTGTCTTCCCAGAGCACCATATGTCTGGTCCCAGGCGACGGTGCRGGTTCATACATATATTCTCCCTTAAGTGTAATGGTTTTTGAAGGTAGATTTGGATTTATTTGAGGAACAATTTTGACTTGCCTCCAGTTATAGCAATATTATGGCATTTTTTTGAATATGACCAGTCTACTCTYCAGGCCTTTTATTTAGCCCTGTGCTAACACACCTGGTTCAGGTAATCATTCCCCTGGTTAGTGGCTTATAAATAGCTTTGTGTTCAGTAAGCCACATGGAGTGATGCTGTCAGAGACTCAGAGTCACATCTTGACAAACACCGTTGTTTTGGTGTGCTAGAGTTCTCTAAGAGTGAATACTGTTCCTATTCACCGGCTGGCCCTGTAATAGGTCAATCGGCCACATGGACAGTTACAAGTGTTATACATTGTTGCCAGGACTGTTCTAGAGCKATGTTTGAGCAGGAGCTCTTGGCCTTTACACTCTGTCATGCAGAATTATCTAACTGGGCTGTGGAGAACTTGCTTGTGTACTAGCTGGCCATTCAAACTAAACTGATGTAATGAAATCCCTAATTAGAGGCTTGCACAAATGACGGCCTGCTGCGGTTGTTGAATAACATGGGCTTCTTGACCAGTAGTGCCAGGGTGTCAATGGTTTAGACTTAAAAATCAAGTTTGTTGTAGCCATGCTGACCTCTGACACTGAATCTTAGACTGGCGTTGGTGTGAAAGGAGCTGCTGTGAGGTTTTTATCAAGTGGATATAGACGGTAGCTAGTAGTTCGAGATGGCCATGCATGTCTTTAAGGTCTGAGGTCTGTATACTTGTGTAACTGGATCTGCTGCCTATTGTTTTGGAATCATTCATTTAGCAGATGCAGCATTTAGGGCCATGTACTTAATAGGACTGACTTTGTGGGATGGTGGGCAACTCAATGAGATGTCTAACTTTTTGTGTAGATGTGTTAAGCAATGTTGGTTCTGTCTCCACAGGGATACTTCAAAGTGCTGGGCAAAGGCAAGCTGCCCAAGCAGCCTGTGATCGTCAAGGCAAAGTTTTTCAGTCGACGGGCAGAGGAGAAGATCAAGGCAGTGGGAGGAGCCTGCGTGCTGATGGCATAAGCTCCTGTCAATGTTTTTTGCAAGAATAAACTGTATAAATTGGATTGGCTTTGTCTTGTGGTCTGTTGAAGATGTAAATGTTGTCTGACGCTTATCTCACACATTGTTGGGTAATAGTTGTTGCGCAAGGAACTGAMAATGTATTGATTTGCTGCATAGAATGCCTTTGCCATTGGTCACTAACCCTGTTCCTGGTAGCTACAGGGTGTGTAGACTTGTTCCAACTTAACATGTACACATCTGACTAGGCTAATTAAGGTGTTAGAGCAGTGGGTCTCAATTGGTTTTGCCTCGGGACCCAAGTTAATTAAACAATGTCTGTCACCCAATATTTGCAGCACTTTTTTTTGTTGCCTAAATGCAAGCAGGAAAAATATTTTTACTGCTATATTGATAGTAACTAGCAGTTATCTTGAATGTTAAACTCACTGGTTTGGGACTACAAATCTGCTGAATAGTGCTAATAGCTCTATTAAACGCAGGGAAATTGTTGAGAGATCGAGTTATTAAATTATACGTAGTCTTGGTTTTAAATTCAGATGTATTTTTTAATTACATTTATACTCGCACTGTGACACACCAGTTGAGAATCGCTGTGTTTGAGATATTGCTGCCTGGACAGATTCACTGATCTACAAATTGCCTTGATTACATTAACTCTAGATAATTGGATGAATGGGGTGTCAGTGGTTGGCTGGGTCAACCTGTACCCAAATGGTTTTGCWAGACCAGGGTTTGATTACTGCTGAGTCAAATATGTATTTTATTTATTTAACCTTAATTTATCTAGGCAAGACAGTAAAGAACCATTTCTTATTTACWATGATGGCCAAACCTGGATGACGCTGGGCCAATTGTGCACCGCCCTATGGGACTCCCAATCARGACCGGTTGTAATACAGCCTGGATTCGAACCAGGGTGTGTAGTGGCGCCTCACTGAGATGCAGTGCCTTAGACCGCTGTGTCACTCATTTGGCAGTTATTTTGATCTTTAGAATTGTCTGCTATAAGTTGGCAAACCTGTCGTTTTGGTATTTGATATCTTTGTGAAAGTGGTCTGTTACATAAGTATATTAAAACAACCTAAAAGAGAGAACATTCTTGAAACTAGACATTATTACATCCAGCATTCTAACCATTTCACAGCACATCAATTGAACAATGCCCATTTTMAAATCATGTTTAATAATTGACAATTTATTTGAAATATCGTGACACTTGCCATAATACASGACTAATTTGCTGAGAGAATGAGCTGGTTTGAGCCAATCCAGATAAGGGCGGTGTCCTAGACCGGAAATGTGACGACGTAATCTTTACGGCAAGTTTAGTGCGCGCAAAAGTAACCAAAACAGGCGCAAGTGTTTGGGTAAGTAACTTTACGTGAATAAATTGTTTGTCTCGTCCACACAAATTCATACGATAGGATGTAATGAGTTCATGTTCAACATTATATTCTCGAATTTCTAGGAATCTAATCGAGTGCTCACTGCACGTTGCATAGCTGSTCGTGCTCTGTCATATGTATGATACGCACCCACATCACTAGAGCGCACTACAAACCAAGGGAGGTTGTGACGTCAGCGTTGTGTTACGTTAACAGTACGCTACAATGTTACTCCTTGTCATGAAAGGGTCGTTTGTCGGTGTCTCGGGTACGGCAGAGATTTTCGCATGGCAACTCAAGCCTGGCAGCTGGAGTCATCCCTGCGCCGCTCCGCCAGACTCGGCCTGGAAGTACTGGAGCGAGCGTCGAGACGGAGCGTAGACTGGACGAGTGTGAGTCCGTCTCCCAATACAACACCAACGGATGGCAGCGCCGGGAGTGAGGTAGGCCTACGTGTAATTGTTTTTATGWCTTCTCTCAGAATTCTATGAACTATATGGACTATTGAGTATTTTTGTAAACTTCTATGTGTCTTTATCATATCCCCAACTGTCCATATTATAGGTTCTGGGAAACTCAGCACACACAAGCATGGATGATGCTTTTGAGACCATAGTGGAATTCATGGCTCAGACAACATATCAATGCAAGGTATTGTATGTGCTCCAACCCAATCCTATTGCCCTTATTTGGTGCACGCATTTGTGAATGCTGGGTGAATTTTTGTTTGTATTACAGAACTTTTACACATCGGAGACTGAGCTTATGGAAAATGAGAGAACCCATGTGTGCAGATACCATTCTCAYTCTCACCAATGCACAGGGACCTCACTGCAGATCAGGAAACATGTAAGGCAAAGTTACAGCCTCCTAAGGGCAGCAACCTGTCATATTGTACATTTAGAAGTTTAGGACAGATCCCATACATTCAAATGGTGAAAGTCAACAAAAACATTCCATTTGAAATGGCTTTACTTGTCATAGTCATGTGTTTGAGATACTAAGGTATGCTTGCGTTTCRCCAGGCACGGTCATCACCTGAGGATTTCCACATTGAGGTGTCTCCAGGTACCTATGCGATTACCGCGGGAACGCAGGACTCACAGCAACAGACCCYGCTAGTACGCATTAATGCAGGAGAGAGTATGAACCTCACCTTTCACCTCTAACCAATCCCCTTTGACTGTTCTGCTACCAATAACAAAACTGTCCAATCGGAACATTTACATATGTATTTTCAAGTGAGTCTTGTCTTCTGGATGAATTTGTCGCTTTAGAGCGGCAGTTATACATTTATTAATTTGCTGCTAAATGAGAAGCCATATTTTGATGATCTGATGAGGATTACATTTTTTATATTAAATTATTTATGTCAAATGTCTGCCTAAATGCATCACGTAAAGCACAAATTATGTATTTTTTTACCATATCAGCATAATAAAGTATATTTTATATCATGGTAATTTGTTTTTGGCACAGTTTTTCTTGTCAACTCAAGCAAATGTTTAAAAGCCCACCTCAGAGGAAGTTGTTGCACCTATTTCGAGTAATTCCTGTCCTAAAGCGTAKATTCTTGTTTAGGTTCCACCTAGAAGACTGGCGCAGGCTGCTAATACTTATTCAGGAATTGGGGATGGGATTGTGGTGATTTCCACGTGTAGCAGAGAAATATCAACAAATGGGGCACTGACTGACAGCTGTCAGTGTAACTAGCTAGCATGCTAACCTTAGCCAGCTCATGAAAGTTATGTGCGCACCATTTCAGTTGTGAAAGGCAGACTAGCTCAATAAGTGAAATGTATTGATTATGGTAATTTGCTGTTAAAAGGGGAGGTGCAAAAACAGTTTTCACATTTTAATTTGCTCCATGGCAAAGCGGTCAAGTGTAGGGTCATCACTAGTTAACACAGCCACAGCCATAAACCCTGTCTATTTCTACATTTTATTTTTTGTAAATCAGATTTTAAACTGAATTCTCATATTAACCTTAACCACACTGCTAACCTTAGCCTAACCATAACCTTAAAGAACAAAAAGCTCATTTTTGTTTTCATGAATTTGTACGATGTAGACAATTTTGACTTTATCTAGTGGAAAACCAAGTGTAGGCTACAAAGAAAAGCTGTTTGGCTCTCAGACAAGTCGTGAATAGGAAACTTTGCAGCAGGTGTTTCTGATTAATAGATATTGCCATGCTGGTGGGTGGTAATGTTTAATTAAAACRCAGCCCTGAAATGAAACGTAGGCTGGAAGTAATTTGCACGTCATCTCCATAGGAAAAGACACGTAAMACTCACGGAAACATCCGAAATCACACGTTTGGATCTGGCACTTCAAGCCCAAATATATCATACTTTGACTAAAACTATGWCTTAGTGACTTACACTGTTGCGCAACATCATGGGTAAGCTCTGCCCATTGTCTTTCAGCTCGAAAATYTGTATTTCTACTGGTGTGGGTATTTTTAAGACCCCACAAGATTCATCTTCAATAGTCAAAACCATCATGTATAAACACCTGTGATCGTGTTGCCAGCGGTTAACTGTAGTCTCGTTTTTGGACGAGGTTTGGAGTCTGTCAGGCCAAACACATCCCTGATGGTCACCCTCCTCTCACAGCCAGGAAGTGGCTGAAACATGGAGCTGTGATTGGGTGAGCCACTGATCTCGACGTCAGGGTAGCWGATTTTCATAGACTGGAATTTTCCCCTTGGTACTTTCTCTGAAAAATCAACAGACATTGGATCATATGTATGGTGTAAACATGCATGMTTTTCTTTTGGTTTGTTTAATCATCAGTTTTACGTTACTCTGCTTTTCCAATATAGTGTTATTTTCAACATGCTCAGTAGCAGGATGTGCATAAAGAATCACTCAATTTTAACTGAGTATATTCAATACCTGGTTGTCTGTGCTGTGGCTCTGGATGGCTTCTCCTCCAGTACCTCCAGTCAGGTCGGCCGTGTTCTGGCCCCAGCTTGTCCAGGGGAGAGGGCTCTGTGCTAGCCAATGGGCTGACAGACTTTTCCCCTATGGCCCCTGCTTCCTCATCACCCGACAGGGATGAAGAGGACGAAGATGATGTCTCAGGTTCGACCTCTTTAGTTTCCTTGAGCTCACCCAACTGGAGGTCCACCTTCTTCTCTAGCTCTGCCCTGTCTTGCCGCTTTTTCCTCTCTAGCCCCTCCCTCTCTCTCAGGCCATGCACATGAGTAGGCGGAACTCTCAGTGGCCACCATGGCTGCATGATTGGACAATGGCATGGTCCACCTGCTGATMGACAGCACTGTGTTCCAGTGCAGTACAGATAGGGAGGCCACATGGRGCTGTGGACGTGGAGCAAATTGTCATTGCAGCATGGCGGCAGAGGAATTCGCTGGAGCTCCCTGACGATCCGTTCATGCTGAGAAGCCGGGATCCACACAGCTAGATCCCCAGGCACCTGCATCAGCCTACCATTCCACAGCAGCACCTGGAGCCCCTTCCCACTCTCTACTGCAAGGGCAAATTTAGACCTCAGCTTAGAGTGCAACGTATAATATAGTGCCACACACTGGTCTTCTGTGCAGCCCCTAATTTGAGCATTACTGATATGAAAGGGGTGAAACATCTGTCATAATTCTCATATCCAGAGTCATGACTCTTTCACAGTGGGAGACAATGTAATAGTCAACCCTTCTGATCAACCGCACCTTACCTGTCACTGAATCTCGTGTCTCCATTCCGGAGACCACTCTCCCCGGACCGTATCTCCTCAGGTCAGGTTCCCACGGGGACAACACCGCATCCCCAGGGACCAGACAGTGTGTGTGGGCCTGAGTGTGGTTCAGCATGTCTGGAGAGCAGACTAGCTGCTGTTGCTGGGACATCCTCATAGCGRGACCGTCTCCCCCTTCGGGTCTCCTCGTCCCCGGCCTGTCAAACTCAACCACGTACACTCCTCTTCGACCCTGGGGGACAGAAGAAAATAAATTTTTGCTCACGGCATGGCATCGGGAGGCAAGGAACCAAGCTCAATGGAGCATTGACACATCATTACAGTATATTCACTGGTAGGCTAAAGATAGCAACCCAACATCTTACATAAGCCTCTAATGGTGTTTGGTGCTTTCATTTTTGAATGATATTGTGCTTAGGCGATATGATAATATATTCAATATCCTTTAAAAGATGACATGCATGAAGGGATGTATGCTTGTTACCTGGACTAGCTGCGTTACAGTGCCCAAGTAGTAAAGGCRATCCAGCTCCCTCCTGGCCAACACACGGCAGCCTGGGAGAAACTCTGTGCTGCATAGGGACAGGGCCCTCCCTGACAACACACAGCTACTAACTGGACAGAAGGGATTACCAAGCATACACCTGCAGCACAACCACAATAAATATGTTTTTTACCTCAGTGGGAACCAGACTGCATAGATGTAGCCAATAACATGTCTATACACATCCTGTACGTAAATGCTTAGATACTGTACATAAATCCTGTCCATAAATGCTTAGATACTGTACACACAATAGACAAATTGTCCAGAAATGCTTTGATTATTTTGTGGTTATAGCAGTGGTTTACTAGCCTGGGTACRAGCCTGTTTAGCTAATATTCAACTCCTTGTACTCTGTGTGATGTGCCAAAGTGTGTTGAGCATGATGAGTGGAATGTTAGCTACACAGACTGGTATCCAGGCTAGTGGTGTATAATCCCAGTGTATACAGTGCATTCTGTATGTAGCTGTTTAACATTTGGTAATCCAGGAAACCAACCTGAGAGGAGATAAGGGCAGTAAAGGCTGCAGTGGAACAACAGAAGGGGACTGACTGCAGGACTTCACTGGAGAACAGGTCGGCACTGAGGGCTGGCTCTCAGCAGTGTACAATGGAATCACCTGGAAGGACACACCCAAGACTTTAATCATAACTCTCCCTATTCAATGTTTTTTCTTTTTGTGACTTAAACTTAGAGATTTGGGAATTCACATTCCTTGTTAAATTCAAGCCTTTTTCTGGACCAGCTCACCAGTTTGTTATAGATGTAATAGTTGCTAATGTGTTAAAAAAAATATTATCCGACTCTACAGATTCGTGACCGGCCACAAACAACAGGTACGCTACCAAGACAGCCTCTAAGACTGGCAGGAYCTGGTGGGAGGTGTGTGCTCAAGGAACTCTTCTGGGCCCTCTCATCTTCCTATCAGTCATTGACAGCACAGCCCGGGATGTCAACAGTAGGTGGAAAAAACACTATGTGGCCAAAAAGTATGTGGACACCCCTTCAAACTGACAGGTGTATAAAATCGAGCACACKGCCATGCAATCTCCATAGACAAACACTGCCAGTAGAATGGCCCGTACTGAAGAGCTCAGTGATTTTCAACATGGCACCGTCATAGGATGCCACCTTTGCAACAAGTCACTTCATCAAATTTCTTCCCTCCTCYAGATGCCCCGGTCAACTGTAAGTGCTGTTATTGTCAAGTGAAAACGTCTAGGAGCAACAGCGGATCAGCCGCGAAGTGGTAAGCCACACYAGCTCAGAACGGTACCGCCGAGTGCTGAAGCGCGTAAAAATAGTCATTCCTCAGTTGCAACACACTACCGAGTTCCAAACTACCTCTGGAAGCAACCTCAGCACAAGAACTGTTCGTCGGAAGCTTCATGAAATGGGTTTCCGGGCCTCCTGYGTGGTGCAGTGGTATAAGGCACTGCATCGCAGTTACTTACTGTGCCACTAGAGATCCTGGTTCGAGTACAGGCTCTGTCCCAGCCGGCTGCGACCGGGAGACCCARGGGGCGGCYCACAATTGGCCCAGCGTCGTCCYGGTAGGGGAGGGTTTTGCCAGCAGGGATGTCCTTGTCCCATCGCGCTCTAGCGACTCCTGTGGCGGGCRGGGCGCATGCACGCTGACGCGGTAGCCAGGTGTACAGTGTTTCCTCCGACACATTGGTGTGGCTGGTGTCTGGGTTAAGCGGGCATTGTGTCAAGAAGCAGTGGTGTTGGTTGGGTTTTTGTTTCCCCCGTGGGGGTTTTTTGTCGGAAGGGACTTTTGCAAAAATGGTCTTTCGACCTTCGTCTCTTCTCTCTACTCACACACAACACACACCACACACACACACACCACACACAACACACACACACACACACACACACACACACACACACACACACACACACACACAACACACACACACACACACACCACACGGCCTAAGATCACCATGCACAATGCCAAGCATTGAGTGGTGTAAAGCTCGCGCCATTGGACTCTAGAGCAGTGGACACGCTTCTCTGAAGTGATGAATCACACCTCACTATCTGGCACAAGCAGCTCCATGCAGAAATGTTTTGTCGAGATCGGCGTGGAAGAACTTGACTGGCCTGCACAGAGCCCTGACCTCAACCCCATCTGCGAGCCACGCCAACTGCGAGCCACGCCTAATCGCCCAACATCAGTGCCCGACCTCACTAATGCTCTTGTGGCTGAGTGGAAGCAAGTCCCCCGCAGCAATGTTCCAACATCTCGTGGATTGCCTTCCCAGAAGAGTGGAGGCTGTTATAGCAGCAAAGGGGGGACCAACTCCGTACTAATGCCCATGATTTTGGAATGAAATGTTCGACAAGCAGGTGTCCACATACCTTTGGTCATGTATTGTATGTTGATGATCTAAATCTGAGCCACACCATGTACAACAGGAAACATCAGCACACCACAGCAGGCTCTTAACAACTTCAACACATGGGTTCAAGCAAGCAGAATGTCACTGAACCCTGTCAAGTGCAAGGTCCTATCAATAACCTTCACAAGAAATCCACCCAGTCCCGTGCCCTTTCTGGATTGAGGGCCAGAATCTCAAAGTGCTGTTAAGACTTTATGGAAGGAACACCCGCAGCCAAAACCAACTGACTATACCAGAGACTAGAACTGAACAGTACAATGAGGTCACCAATCCCATATTTCTGCTCATTAATGAATGAGTCGCTTTAAGACCGCAGGACATTTATTATTACATTTTCTTAAACTAGTATTTTATTTATTTGCTCTTATCCATTCATATTTTGTATGCTCATGGATTTCAGTGTGTGTTGACTGCTATATGAGTGTAATAATAACGAACTTGGCTACTGTCTGAAATCACACTGACACAATGAAATCTGGTGGAGGTGACCTTCCTTCTACTAACCCCGACAATGATTKATTAATCAAGTAAGTGCTCAATGATGAGCAGTGGACACTCAAATTCATTAAGACTCAATCAGTGTAAATGAATCACCAACTCTCATGGTCCCCCACCTGCTCAACTTCCCCATCCATCCCGACAGGGAGAACATAACAGTTCCCTCTTGTGGCGTGAGTCAGACACTGCATGAAGTCCTGAGTCCTGCCYTCCAGAGAGCTGCTGCTGCTGGGGTTAGATAGCGACAGGTGGAACACATGGACTGGCCTCTCCCCTGCCATGGTTGACAGGGCCCGGAGGAGTTCCTCTGGGTGGTCAGGGAGACCGGTGGTGACCAGGTGGACGGCATGGCAGGCTGGGTCGCTGAAGGCTGTACTCAGGGCAGCCAGGAGGTCCCTACCTGGGCTGGAGCTGAGGGAGTGAATCCAGGATAGAGCCTCGTAGACAGTGTCTGGAGCACAGGGCACCATGTGCTCAGACCAACGGGTTACCTAGGGTTGGGCAACATGGGACAACAATGTTAAAACCCAGGAAGGAATGTATAAGGTGTTCATAATGCATCAAAATGCTGAGCAAAATGTGACAAACCGTTAGCCATACGCCAGGGTTGGGAAAAAGGCATTTTACTACAACTAGGTACTGAACCCACTGCATTATCTTCCCGAAACACACTCCTCACATGTAAAACACTCACATAGYCATATTAGTCACCATTAGCCGGCCTCKGCCCAGTACCCTGCCCTGAACTTAGTCACTGTCACTAGCCGGCAACCACCTGGTACTCTACCCTGCATCTTAGAGYCTGCTGCCCTATGTACAGTTGAAGTTGGAAGTTTARATACACTTAGGTTGGAGTCACTAAAACTCGTTTTCAACCACTCCACAAATTTCTTGTTAACAAACTATAGTTTTGGCAAGTCAGTTYGAACATCTACTTTGTACATGACACAAGTAACTTTTCCAACCATTGTTTACYGACAGATTATTTCACTTATAATTCACTGTATCACAATTCCAGTGGGTCAGAAGTTAACATACACTAAGTTGACTGTGCATTTAAACAGCTTGGAAAATTCCAGAAAATGATGTCATGGCTTTAGAAGCTTCTGATAGGCTAATTGACATAATTTGAGTCAATTGGAGGTGTACCTGTGGATGTACTTCAAGGCCTACCTTCAAACTCAGTGCCTCTTTGCTTGACGTCATGGGAAAATCAAAAGAAATAAGCCAAGACCTCAGAAAACAATTGTAGACCACAAGTCTGATTCATCCTTGGGAGTAATTTCCAAACGCCTGAAAGGTTACCTTACGTTCATCTGTACAAACAATAGTACGCAAGTATAAACACCATGGACCACGCAGCCGTCATACTGCTCAGGGAGGAGATGCGTTCTGTCTCCTTGAGATAAACGTACTTTTGTGCGAAAAGTGCAAATCAATCCCAGAACAACAGCAAAGGACCTTGTGAAGATGCTGGGAGAAACAGGTACAAAAGTATCTATATCCACATTAAAATGAGTCCTATATCGAGATAACCTGAAAGGCCCTCAGCAGAAAGAAGCCACTGCTCCAAAACCGTATAAAAGCCAGACTATGGTTTGCAACTGCACATGGGGACAAAGATCGTACTTTTTGGAGAATGTCCTCTGGTCTGATGAAACAAAAATAGAACTGTTTGGTCATAATGACCATCGTTATGTTAGGAGGAAAAAGGGGGTGGATTGCAAGCCAAAGAACACCATCCCAACCGTGAAGCACGGGGGTGGCAGCATCATGTTGTGGGGGTGCTTTGCTGCAGGAGGGACTGGTGCACTTCACAAAATAGATGGCATCATGAGGGTGGAAATTATTTGGATATATTGAAGCAACATCTCAAGACATCAGTCAGGAAGTTAAAGCTTGGGTCTTCCAAATTGACAATGACCCCAAGCATACTTCCAAAGTTGTGGCAAAATGGCTTAAGGACAACAAAGTCAAGGTATTGGAGTGGCCATCACAAAGCCCTGACCTCAATCCTATAGAACATTTGTGGGCAGAACTGAAAAAGCGTGTGCGAGCAATTAGGCATACAAACCTGACTCAGTTACACCAGCTCTGTATGGAGGAATGGGCCGAAATTCCCCCAACTTATTGTGGGAAATTTGTGGAAGGCTACCCAAAACGTTTGACCCAAGTTAAACAATTTAAAGGCAATGCTACCAAATACTAATTGAGTGCCAATTTGTAAGTCGCTCTGGATAAGAGCGTCTGCTAAATGACTTAAATGTAAATGTAAATGTGTATGTAAACTTCTGACCCACTGGGAATATGATGAAAGAAATAAAAGCTGAAATAAATAATTCTCTCTATTATTCTGACATTTCACATTCTTAAAATTAAGTGGTGATCCTGACTGACCTAAAACAATTTTTACTAGGATTAAATGTCAGGAATTGTGAAAAACTGAGGTTAAATGTATTTGGCTATGGTGTATGTAAGCTTCCGACTTCAGCTGTACATAGTCGGTGAACACGGGTCACTTTAATTAATAATGTTTACATACTGTTTTACCCACCTCATYTGTTTATACTGTGTTCTAGTCAAGGCGCATCCCATAGAACTACTGCTGTACACACCTTTTCCATTCATATACTGRCTACACACACCATCATATGCATATTTATATTCCGGACTCTGACATTGCTCGTTCTGATATTCCTTATTTTTATTTTTGAGATTTGTGTGTATTGTTCAGTATTATTGCACTGTTGGAGCTAGAAACATAAGCATTTTMCTGCACCTGGGATAACATCTTCAAAATATGTGTACTCGACCAATAACATTTCATTTGATGATAATGCTTACAGCATTAACATTGTGAGTTGTACAGTACCTTGTATGAGAAGCCTATGATGTTGAAGAGCGAGTCTCTGAGGGATGCCTTGTTCAGCAGGGTCTGGATGAGCAGGCGCTTCACTGACCCCAGAGCAGTGCTSATGGCCTCTGAGGTGTCCAATACAAAGGACACATTCCTGTACCTCTGTCCCAGGAACAATGGAAGGAGCCTCCTATGAGGCTCACCAGGTAACTGGGATACAGACACCATCCTTGCCCTAGATGTCAAAGTATTAATGAGGTAGAGGAAAAACAAAATACCTATTGAAATGTCTCATATTAGGCCTACATGTTGTGTATACTGTATCCTCAAAGTATAAGAGACATGTAAACCAAGATCTGTAAACAAACAATGAAAGGAATAAATGAAGAGCTCCCTCCTAAAACAATTCTGCAGTGACAGGGATGTTTTCCATATATGATTWAAAAATATATATTTAATTGAGGAAGAAATTAATTATACTTTCATTGTTATACGTTTAGCTGTTTAATAGTATCAAATGATAGGCTACTGTACCTCTGTGAATCCCCAAGAGTGTTCCTGCCTGTCTCTAGTCTGCAGATAGCCACTAAGCTCCATTGTTTACTTGAGTTACCATGGAGAGGTCTGGGTGAATGTTACCGTGGCCTCTTTGGGCTGCATAACTGTCAGTCAACTAGTGAAAGCGGAGTAGTCTGGTCCCAGATCTAGTGCTGCATAGCCAACTCCTAAGGTCTGACACACGAACGAACATACGAGTTGCCTATACAGCACAAACAGATCTAGGACCAGGCTAAAAGCGATGAGATGYTAGCGTTATATAACACAGACGTTACAACTTGGTTACTTAAGGTAAATATATGGCAAATATGTTGTGTCTCTGTGAAAAGYAAGCCCTGAGAGATTTGACTGGCTTGTGTTTGCCTTTGAGGATTATGCTATCAAAGTAAAATATAGCCTTTATTGGCTTCATGTTAGAAGCCCCTGGATACTTCTTGGTCCCCCACCGACTCTTCTTGGGCACTTTGATTATGTGAAATTACCTTCAATTACTTTCTTAACTCACTTAGATTGACATTTCATGAGCATGGCTGTCAATGTTGAGTGTGTTAGATGTGTTAGAGGTAGCACTCAAAAGATGTTGCATCCATTTTAGAAAATGAGACCTTGTGTCAAATAGATATGACAAAAATAGAAAAAACATGAGTTCATCAACTTTTATTTCTAAGTGCTGCCTTATTGCTACATACAAGTGATAAGAGACAATGCACAGTAACTGTAACGTAATGACAGAATAAATAACTTCCACTTGGATTTCTTCACATTTTATTGTGTTACAAAGTGGGATTAAAATTGATTTATTTGTCATTTCTTGTCAACAATCTACACAAAATTGTCTGCAACYTCAAAGTGGAAGAATTATTTGATATAGTCGTTGCATAAGTATTCAGCCACTTTGTTTAGGGAAGCCTAAAATTTGGCTGAACAAATCACATAAATTACAATGACTCACTCAGTGTGAAATAATAGGGGTTGACAATTTTTAAATGACTAACCCTTCCTCTGTCCCCCATACGTAAGCTCCCTCATTCAAGTATTGAAATTCAAGCATAGACTACAAAAACCAGGGAGCTATTTGAAAGCCTCYTGAAGAAGGACAGTGATTGGTAGATGGGTAACAACCACAAATCAGACATTTCTTATCTTTTTAAGCATGGTCAAGTTAATTATTATGCTGTGGATTATATATTAAACCACCCAGAGGCATTAAAGATACTGTCGTCCTTCTGAACTGAGCTGCAGGACAGTGATTTTAAAACAGCTACAGAGTTCAACGTCTGTAATGGTAGAAAACTGAGGATGGATCAAGAATATTCCAGTGACGCTGCAATAATGACCTAAATGACAATGAACAGAAGGCCAAATCTACACTGGAGTTGCTTAACAAGAAGACAGTGAATGTTACTGAGTGGCCAAGTTACAGTTTCGACTTAAATATGCTTAAAGATCAATGGCAAGACTTGAAAATTGCTGTCTGACCATGATCCCCAACATCTAGACAGAGCTTGAAGATGTATTTTTATAAAAATGGGCAAATATTCCACAATCCAGGTGTGCAAAGCTCTTATAGATTTACCTAAAAAGAATCACAGCTGTAACCGACGCCAAATGTGTTTCTAAGAGACAGATCTAAATTTACTGTGGGGGAGGGGCTGGTCCAACTCAAGGTGTCATAAAAGAAAATGCACCCCCCTCCCCAAAGTTACAAATATTTTCACATGACCCTCCCCTAGTACTGTAAAATAAATGTAACACCCTCCCCCTCATTGTATTAACTCAAAATAATGTTTACGACCACATATAATAACTGTATCGACCCTGTGTTTATAAACCGGGATGTTGACTTTGCCACTTCAGCATGCTTTTGGGGCACAGTCGATACTACGCTGGGTTACGGGCCATAAGGTTGAGGGTTCACCGGCCACCACAAATGAGCTCACTCTCCCTGCCTGTTTCATTACACTACGATCAGAGCAGGCTGCAGACAATGATGAGCTAGAGGGAACTCTGATATTTATAATTATATAAAATATATGCAATAAATTCAGCAAAATACATCCCTCTCTACCTTGTAGGCTTAACCAGTATCAAAGGCTTGGCATGACAATCTCTGATGGCCATTACACTTTTTGATGTTTTGTAATAGATGTCTCTTTGCCGATGACACAACAGGTGTCACGCCCTGATCGGTATCACCTCTCCTTGTGATTGTCTCCACCCTCCTCCAGGCCCATCTTCCCCATTATCCCCTGTGTATTTATACCTGTGTTCTCTGTTGCCAGTTCACCTTGTTTGTCAAGTCAACTAGCATTTTTGTGTCTCAGCTCCTGCTTTGCCAAGGCTCTCTTTTTCTCACCATCCTGGTTTTGACCTTTGCCTGTKCTGACTCTGAGCCCGCCTGCCTGATCACTCTGCCTGACCTGTACCCCACCTCTGAATTTTTGACCTCTGTCTACCCTGAGCCTGCCTGCCYTCCYGTACCGTTGCCCCARCTCTGGTTTACTGACCCCTGCCTGCCTTGACCTGTCTATTGCCTGCCCRTGTTGRATTATTAACCTCTCCAGCGCCCTGACAAAAAAACAATGATTAATTTAAAATTGACTTTGAGTGTCCCTGTGTAAGAATTTCCACGACAGAAGAAAAGACAACACTTCTACTAGTCAGACTCAATCTCACAGGCACAAACATGACTTGAGTCACATTACCCCGGGAACATGATTTTCTTTTGTTGGGGTAGTCTGTAATATTTTGGTTAAGACTCAGGTCCCAAAAAATGAAATTAAACAATTATACCACATTACTTCTTACTAGTAATACATTTGTTTTGGAAACATTACAAAGCATGCTCATCTGTTTTTTTTGTGTTTTGTTGGTGTAATTTTAGCACAAAAAAATATTTTGCCTGAGTGGCTGGTAGATTTTTACATTTGTAACATATACGATTATAACATATTGTACGTTTGCAAATTTGTAACATATTATACACAACGGATGTTGGACATGTGTAAGAAATGCTGTCTTCATTGACCTTAACACATAGCTATAATACTGTTATAATGCCTTCCTTATTAAAGCAGACTTTGTTGCAAATATCTTGCTACACCCCACATTTAAACACCATCTGCCCGTAACAGATACAAACCTCACTCCCCCACGCAGGGGAGGATGGCTGACTCAGACCTTTTATTACCACTGATAAGGGAGGCATGCCATTATACGAGCATGCACACGCACACACACACACCCTTGCTTTAGGCTGGGTTTCCAGGAACAAAGAACAGTGCCA
>NC_036842.1:52176396-52208549 GCF_002910315.2 Salvelinus sp. IW2-2015
AGACTCAATCTCACAGGCACAAACATGACTTGAGTCACATTACCCCGGGAACATGATTTTCTTTTGTTGGGGTAGTCTGTAATATTTTGGTTAAGTGAAATTATGAAATTAAACAATTATACCACATTACTTCTTACTAGTAATACATTTGTTTTGGAAACATTACAAACCATGCTCATCTGTTTTTTGTGTTTTGTTGGTGTAATTTTAGCACAAAAAAAATATTTTGCCTGAGTGGCTGGTAGATTTTTACATTTGTAACATATACGATTATAACGTATTGTACGTTTGCAAATTTGTAACATATTATACACAACGGATGTTGGACATGCAAAAATGAATACATACAAAATGTAACATATCATACTAAATGGAGAGCTCGGATTTACCTACAGAATAATCCGACATGCTCTCAGACCATGTTGCTCATTGGCTAGAGATGGTCCTGACTGCCTTCCATTTTGAGGACATGTATTTCCAATGTTAGAGCYGTCACGCTACCGTCTTRTCAAAATAATACCTAATCTTTGGTTACCCACCGGAACGCCCATCTTTTGAAAACTCATGGGTCGTACCCATTGGCTGATGAGTAGGTCATCTCATCAACGGTTGCGGGAAGCACTGCACATTACGCGTGATAGGAGGAACAGTAAAACCATTTTTGTAAACATAGCTAGCTAGTGAATGATTTTTTGTGAAAATACACRTTTCTAGTTTGTAATGTTTTAAAATAGCCGATTCATTTCAGTTGCTGTGCCGCGCAGCCATTTTCCGCCGTAGCTAAAATAACTCGGTTAACTTGTAACAAAGATTTTTATAACTAAACCAAGAGACCACAGCTTGTCGTTTCCAATGGGAACAAATGAGTCATCGTGGGTAGAACAAGCAAAGAGGAGGGAAATAACAAGCACGCGCTAGTGATAGACTATTGGCGCGTGCTAGCAAATAACCGCATATTTCCGTTAGGGAACGCCTACTCTGGGAAGTGCGGATGTACAATAACTAAATTTGCCCTTGCACTCCTAAACAGCGCAATTTCTTTTTTAATTTTGTAAAMGCTAAGGTCTACAAAACGTAGTCCACTCTGTTCATAACATATTGGAGTTTTAGTAACAGAAAACTGTATTTGGAGAATGTCGGCCAAAACCCATCTTGTTCCCACTTCTCCCAGTGGGCTTCCTCTCACTACCATAGTTGGTAGTGAGTGGAACCGAAAAACGGATGCTTCACATTTATACATCCTGTGAAATATCTGTCTCATTGTTCCATCTGTGCTTGTAACGTTAGCTAGTAGGAGTGGCCACGGCATGGGCGTCTAGCTAGATTTATATTAACGAACGTAGCAACGTATATACACGTATTCGGAACACATTTATCAGATGAACATAGGCTTGCTAGTTATGTCAAATTTGCGATAAGTCAAGTTAACGACAAAGTGTTCGGAATGTAAGGTCTATGAGATCTCTGAGCAAGTTTGTTTACTTTTTGCCATACTTCTCGTTTGCTACAGTAGCTAATTTACTGTAGCTTGCTAGCTAATGTCAATTTTGCTTCGCGGCTAGCCGACGTCGGTTTGACTTTTCTGGTGCACAGTGACTCTTGATATCACACGCTAATAATCGTATTGTGATTGATACTGGTGGGTAGATCATTTAGCTAGTTAACGTTATAGTTGCATAGTAATTTACGCGGATTAGCTAACAGTTGAGTTGGTAACAATTTTTTTGTTAGCTAAATATAAACAACCACATTTTTAAGAAGTGATAGCCAGGGTTTAYATGAAAAATGCAGCGTTACAGTTATCGTCGTCATGGAAGTTTATCTCCCAATGCCCGACCAATACGTCAAAAGTTACTGTTTGCACCGAACGATGAAGAATACGCCCCGATTGATGACGGCAACAGTACAGGAGACGTATCGGGTTTTACAGAAATGGACTCTCCAATGCGACTGGACAGTGTCGATATTAAACGACTCGAGGACAACAGCCCTCTGAATCGGACTGCGGATGATGTGGAACGGTGCCGGTGGGGCGAAGAAGGATTCRGTTATCCGTCTCACCTTCAACCCCCCATTAGCGTTATTTTCATTAAAGGCTCCCCGGCGTCACCACGGAAAAACTCTCAGGTGTACGGGAGTTCACCGGAGCGGTCATGCATTCAGGAAGACGGGGACTGCTCGYGCTCACCTATTCCAGACTGCCCCGACACACCTCAACATAAAACCTTTAAAAAACTACTCCTTTTTGATACTCCACACACACCAAAGGTTTGAGAACTTTTGATTCAGAAAACCTGCTATGCCATAGTAGCTATGTTTGCCAGTATGCATTTTCTAATATAAATTTCATGAAATGCATGATTTGTGCACCAATTGCCACTCTTGTTGAAAGTATGAAAATAAAACAACTAGCTTTCGAAAGAACTCACTTTTGTAGTGGTGTACAATTACATACACGTCAGTCAGCCTCATTGACCACGTTTACATACACACCAATACCCCGTTATTATTCGGTAAACTCAAATATTCTGTTTGAGTTGACGCGTATAAACATCATATCCTGTTTACAATYACCCGAAGAAGCTTGTCCCAGTTGTGCAAAACCCGAATAATATGCCTGAGAGATGCTGATCTTAGATGGGATACTGTGGCATGTAAACARCTTATCCCATTTACTGGTGTTTTTCGCTGCACAGGCAGTTTTYCATATCATGGGTGTTGTGATGTTTTCATCTGATTTTGTCAAACAAATCACTTCAGAACGTAGGCAACCTACAGTACAGAATTCCATAATTTATTTTGCTGATACTCTGTACTGGATCATATAGCCTACTGGCTACTTTCACTCCTAATTCATACAAGTTTCTGCTTATAATTTCCAACATTGGTAGGCCATATAATAATTTACGACATTTGGAAGGCTGTTTGTTTGTCAACTATAGTTAGATGCCTGCGTCTTCTCTTCTGTCATAACTTGTTGCCCCAGAAGACTAAAGAAAGTAGTGCTAACCAGTTAACACTTGTAAAGTTGTCTGTTTTGTTTAGGAACAGTAGAGAAAACAGAATAACTCCAAAGCAGTGGAAAGATTTGTCCTGTATGAAATGTGATGGTGGTACTTGTAGAATTTTTAAGCCCTTAAGAGGGATATGCGCTACCATCTGCAATACTGTGCGCATGTAAACGTGGTTATTGAAACAGCAGTAAGGCTTTTGACCAAGGAGCCAGGGTTCCAGTCTGGAAAAATGTTTATGACTGCCCCATAGAGAAGTCAAAGTAGAAAAGTCCTAATAGAGACACTAGAGTCATCCTAATAGATGACTTTTTAGTCATCACTTTAGTGCACAAAACATCCTTTGAATTACTCAAATTATTGTCGCCGTGGCCGATATTTTATTTTCCGACAATATTAACATTTTATGTTCATGCTCTGAGATGACCCCAGCTAGCCAGGGGAAGTGCCGGTTGCCTAGTTCATTTGAATGTTTTTGTGCTTCTACCCCWTTTTCTCCCCAACTTTGTGATATCCAATTGGTAGTTAGTCTTGTCCCATCGCTGCAACTCCCCTACGGACTCGGGAGAGGCGACGGTCAAGAGCCATGCGTCCTCCGAAACACGACACTGCCAAGCCACACTTCTTCTTGACACACTGCTCGCTTAACCCGGAAGCCAGCCGCACCAATGTGTCGGAGGAAACACCGTACAACTGCCYACCGAAGTCAATGGCCAGGCGCCCAGCCCGTCACAGGGAGTTGCTAGAGCGCAATGGGWCTAGGAAATCCCGGTCGGCCAAACCCTATTCTATCCCGGACGTTGCTGGCCCAATTGTGCACCGCCTTATGGGTCTCCCGGTCACGGCCGGCTGTGACTCAGCCTGGAATCGAACCCAGGGCTGTAGTGACGCCTCAAGCATTGCGAAGCAGTGCCTTAGACCGCTGCGCCACTCTGGAGGCCCCGGTTGACTAGTTAAGCCAAATATTTTTTTTAGAACTAAACCAAGAGACCACAGCCTGTCGTTTCCAATTGGAACAAATGAGCCATAGTGGGCAGAACAAACAAGGAGTGGGGCAGAGCCAAGCACGAGCTAGCGAGATCGTATTGGCGTTTAGTAACATCTGCATATTTCCGTTAGGGAACGCCTACTCGGAAAGGCGCGTGTGCAGTAACTCAATTTGCCTTTGCACCTTCTAAACAACGCAAMAAAAAATTTACAACAAAAAAACATTTGCAAAGGGTAAAGTCTACAAACCTTAGTCCACTCTGTAAATAACAGATTCTAGTTTTGGGAACAGATCTGTATTGAGATCAAATGTTTCATCGACGAGAAAATCCATCTCGTTCCATCTTCTCCCATTGCCCGCCAGTGGGCTTCCTCTCACTGCCATATTTGGTAGTGAGTGGAAACGCCAAGCGGATGCTTCACATTTAAACATTCAGTGAAATATCWGTCTCATTATTTTGTGGTTAAGCTGTCCAGGTGCTCTGACAGAGTTCTTGGCGCGTGTTCGCTGTCTTTCCAGTGCGCACCAAGTTCTAGTGCGCAAGCGGCGTAATCGATGTAAGAAAGATGGCAGCAACCACGAAACGCGAATGTGAGTAGATTACGTTGAAAACCAAGGTCAGCCATCTTGGAGGCAGTCTCTCCATTTCTTATTATACCTCAGTGCTTTTGACAGCAGCATGTCTTTTGACTGATTTGAAACCTTTGGGAATGTTAGTCATTAGTGACGCCCAATAATAGTAGTCACGCCTATTGTCCCAATTTTTGTAGTGACGTAGTACTGTACAATTACATAACAACAGGTTGGCAGCATGACCTAATGACTCATTGAAACTTTAAACGTTTTGAATAGGCAGCTGTTAATGGAATAATAGTAACGCCCACATTTGTACAGGTAATACTGTACAATTACATAACAGCAGGCTGACAGCTAGCCAAATGACTGATTGAAACTTAACATTTTCAAAAATGTAACGGTAGTTGTTGTTGAAATAATACTAAAGGCCCAGTGACCTATATTTATTTTATATATATATATATCTCGTCAGTCAGATTCCAAATTAGACATCAGTATTTACATTGAAAGGCATATTTTGATTTTCACTTCAATTTCACTTCAACTTTACTCAATTAGTTATTTATATGTGATAATGTTATTTCAATTCATTAAGGGTATTTTAACTTGATCAYAAGGCTTGTCTAAGTGTCTCYACATGTCTTGAATATGTTAATTATGTCATTTGCAGAGTTTGCTGAACAAAGCCAGAACTGCCAGCTCAGCGTCCTCAAYTAGGAGGGTAGCCCTCTTCGGGAATGTAGAATCCACAGGAAAATCTGGTCCGGACAGCAGGAGAAGCCAGGCCCCTTTGGTCAACATCAACCCCTTCACCCCCGAATCCCTCCTCATCCAGTCTGCCACTCAACAGAGGAACAGCAGAAAGAGGGCACACTGTAACGAGTATGTCACTCATTAAGCATTGTTAGAATGTAGGACTTTATTTTTTCCCAACTAAGTATTGGATTATCTAGCAATATAACTTAGTCCAATTTTCAACAGACTATTTGAACACTTATGTTTTTATCTTATTACGTGATACCTGAATGTGTCCGTATGTCGGTACACACAGATCGTAGCCCATTGTTATTTCTAGCCTGGTTCGTTAAATCCGTTGACAATCATGAGTACGGCAAAAGTCTGGCAGGAAACCAAGACCCCATCATGGTCACTAATGAACTCTGCTGTGTGTGTGTGAAGGCTTCAGTGCTACCCATTGGTGTGTAGAATGTGCGCTAACAAGCTCTTTGTCTCATCTTATTCAGCTCCTGTGGTGAGGACATGGAGGTGAGTGATGCTGAAACAGAGGAAGAAGTCCGTCTTCCACCAAAGGTAGTTATTTTCTTGTCCTGATTTCTTTACAGCATTGTGGTCATGTTATTTTGTCCCATCAGCAAAGCTCTCAACCTAATGTGCATTTGCGCATTTGCGCATATGCAGTTAAATGGAGTCTATTGTGAGATAACGATAACATGGTGTAACTATATATTATTTGGATTAATATGATTCTCTATTCACTCTCTATCCTCAGAGAATAACCATGATGGAGAGCAACATGAATTCCAGGTATGCCTCAGAGTTCCACGAGCTGGAGAAGATCGGCTGTGGGGAGTATGGTGCAGTCTTCAAGTGTGTGAAAAGACTGGATGGCTGCGTGTACGCAATCAAGTGTTCAAAGAAGCCCCTMGTAGGGTCTGTGGATGAGTAAGTTGGAGTTGATCTATTGCATATGGACATTTTCTGAAGTCAGTCTCGAGACTTAAAGCTGGCAATAGCGAGAAGTCATATCCACAGTCTAACAGGCACAGTAAACATCAAACTTGAAGAAATGCCAAATCTTCCCACATCTATACTTCCCTCCTCCCACCATAGGCAGAACGCCCTACGGGAGGTGTACGCCCACGCCGTGCTGGGCCAGCACCCTCATGTGGTGCGCTACTACTCGGCCTGGGCTGAGGATGACCGCATGCTCATCCAGAACGAGTACTGCAACGCTGGCACCCTGTCGGACATCACGGCCAAGAACTACCGGCGGCTCAGCTTCCTGTCAGAGCTGGATCTGAAGGGCCTTCTGCTGCAGGTGACGCGCGGCCTCAAGTACATCCACTCGTCCTCACTGGTCCACATGGACATCAAGCCTAGTAAGTACCACTGAGGGGAAAGCATGAACCTTTTGTATCAGGAGATGAATTGGGATTAAAACAAATTGTTTAACTTTTTAACAGCTAGTAAGAGAAACCAGCGCACTGCTCTTGCTCGTGTCAAATTGTTTTCGAGTTACATTGTTTTACAGCAGGAACTCTTGTGAAACACATCCCTAATTCAATGCTTAATGCAATTTGTTTGARGTGTTTTTGTTTTAGTCATTGGTTAGTTTCCATCCAATTGGCGACAGATTTTCATYCGATTATTAAAAAATCTGCATAAAAACAATATGCGTGTTTTCCCACCAGAGATGTAATTACATCAAATTGACTTGTTGCAGATAAAAGGCTGTGCATGATGACGTAGTGCACATAAATACTTTTTGGGTGTTAAATTACCATGTACACACAAAAAAATACAAGTTAAATGGGTTTTCATCGCATTTTCAACTCTACTGATGGTTTTGTCACAATTATTTTTTTTGAGTGTTATATAGCGACTGAGACCACTAGTATTGGCACGTGCGCTTCAGCGCTATCTGTGCTGATTGATTGTCACCGGAATAAGATCCTTAATATTTATTGGAAAGGACCATCAAGATCATCACCTTGCACTTTCACCACCCTGTGACGGTCATCATCCTTTAATTTAATCTGTAGCCTAATAAACTGCATGCTTTTCCCAACTAGTCATAGTAGCAGAACCACACGTGATTGTGTGACTCCAAGTTTACTCCGCATAATTAKATTTTACCGACAAGATCCCACCTTCTCTAGCGATTTTTATTTTGTCGACATTTGGAAGTTTACCGGGAAATGTTCTGTTTTCATCAGGCCTGTTGTTATTATTCTTTTTTCTCGACCTGTACTTTACCCGCATAAAAAGGTTAGCTGGAAACCTGGTTAGAAAACTAATTTCCGTATTGTCTCTTTCAGGCAATATTTTTATCTCACGCAAGACGGTTGGTAGTGTAGTAGACGTGTGTGACGAGGAGGACGAAAAGGKTGGACTGGCCACCAGTGTCGTGTACAAAATAGGGGACCTTGGCCACGTGACGAGGTTAAACAATCCTCAAGTTGAGGAAGGGGACAGCAGGTTCCTGGCAAACGAAGTCCTTCAAGAGGTGAGTGTTCTCTCCAGGAGAAACTTAACAGATTCTCCCTGGCTAAAGTGTAGTATTTGATAATTAAAATGGTTCTCTACAGCTTCCCTAATCACGTCAAGTTTTTCTCCCAGGACTACAGCAACTTGACAAAGGCAGACGTCTTTTCCCTGGCCCTGACTGTGATCAGTGCCTCTGGGGCGGAGCCTATGCCCAGCAATGGGGACAAGTGGCACCAGATCCGTCAGGGAAAACTCCCACCTATCCCACAAGTTCTCTCTCAGCAATTCCTGAGTCTACTCAAGGTAAGAACTATATTAGCCTTTCCTAGTCTATCGGGCCTGCGCAGCCGGAAGTCCATTTAGCGCGAGTGCACTGTTGCAAGCCGGCGATGTACCTCTGGCTGGACTGCATCTTAACTACCCACACATGCTGCATATAGGTTGGCTTGCGTTTGGGAACTCCTGGCTTAAGCACACTTGAATAATAACATGTGATCATTAATTTACTGTTTGGTAAAATGTCCATATACAGGCTACAGGTCTTAACTGTCTTGCTAGACCCCTTGAGTTTTTCCATATTTTGTTACGTTACAGCCTTATTCGAAAATTTATTAAATACATTTTTCTCATCAATCTACACACAACACCCCATAATGACAAAGCAAAAACAGGTTTTTAGAGGCACAGATCTGGGGAATGGTACTGAAAAATGTCTGCAGCATTGAAGGTCCCCAAGAACAAATTGGCCTCCATCATTCTTAAATGGAAGAAGTTTGGAACCACCAAGATTTTTCCTAGAGCTGGGCGGGCCAAACTGAGCAATCGGTGGAGACGGGCCTTGTTCAGGGAGGTGACCAAGAACCCGATGGTCACTCTGACAGAGCTCTAGAGTTCCTCTGTGGAGATGGGAGAACCTTCCAGAAGGACAACCATCTCTGCAGCACTCCACAAATCAGGCCTTTGTGGTAGTGGCCAGACGGAAGCCACTCCTCAGTAAAAGGCACATGACAGCCTGCTTGGAGTTTGTCAAAAGGCACCTAAAGGACAAACCAGTTTTTGGTTTGTCATTATGGGGTGTTGTGTGTAGATTGAGGGGGGGAAATTATGTAATCCATTTTAGAATAATGCTGTAACATAACAATGTGGAAAAGTCAAGGGGTCTGAGTACTTTCCGAATGCACCGTATAGGCTACTCGTTGAAGAGATTTGCCAGCGGAGATGCGTGAATTGCGCAAAAAGGGAACAGTGAAGAAGAACGATGTGTACATTTGAATTTAATATATTCGGCTATATATTATAGGCCTGCTAAAGTGAATCTAGGTGGCCACCTGTGCTATAGGTAACCCTAAAAGACAGAGGGGGAAAAAAGGTTTGGCCGAAGTTCACCCTTATCAGTAAGTGGTGCCACAGATAACTCACTCAAATGAAAATGTTGTGTCAACATAACTACCCATTGCTTCACAAAAATGTATTAATTGCTGATCCTTATGCTACGGACAGGTTGCGCGCCTGTTTCTATTTTCTAATGGTCAATTTCATCTTCACAGCTATCTCTATATCCCCCTTAACTTTCRTCGTCAATTTATATGATGGGCTACATTGGTTTAGCATTATCCTATAATGTAGATTTTTTTTAAATCTTGGSCTGGGCAATATGGACAAAATATCATATTGTAATATTGTTGATGGTAATTTGTTGAATAATAAAAGTTCTAAATATGATTTGAGTTGTTCATGACCATAGGGTGGTAATACGTAAATTATTAGTGATATCTTTTTGTAATTTTTACAATGCATGATATATCTGTAGGCATATCAGTATCGGCCGATATTAGCTAAAATGACATCGGCATCGTCTCTATTTCTAGTTTAACGGCGATGTGGAAAAACCGATGCCAAAGCTGACGTGCATACCTAATATAAAACGTAGGTGGATGGCGTAATGCCGCCATGAAAACTACAGCACTACACGTGCAACACAGCATTCCTAACCCAGCCCACAATGTCTGCTGTGTGGTTCTATTTTGAAGTTTCAAAGGAAGATAACAAAAAAGCCATATGCCAACGTTTGTGCTGCTATTATTTCCACGAGGAGGGGAGAAAGTGAAATCTTTCAATACCACAAACCTAACTAGTCATTTGAAAGTGCATCACCCCCAGACGTTCAGCAACTACTTAGAACAAAAGCAGAAAAAACTAAACGCACACTTCCGACAAGTTCAAGTCGAGCAGTCATTTTGAAAGAGTAAGAACATTTTCAGCGAGACAACTCAAATGCGAAATCCGTTAACGCCAAGATATTGGATTTCATTGCAACTGTTCTCTGTCGTGGATGATGTTGGCTTTTGCCGACTGGTCAAGCACCTCGAGCCCCAGTACACTCTACCAAGTAGGCACTTTTTCAGATGTTGCCCTTCTGGAGTTACACAGTATTGTTGAAACGCACATCCATGACCTACTTGCTATGGGCGTCACTGCTATTAGCTTCACGACTGACAAAGCTGTATTGCATGCTCAAGAATGTGCTGGTTCTCACACCGCTGCTGCCATTTCAATGGCATTTGAGAACATGTTTGAAACTAGGAAAATCCTCAAGAACAAAGTACACGCTGTGCTACGTGATAATGCACGTAACATGACAAAGGCTTTGAAAGAATGCGGAGACGCCAGTTTGCCGTGCATTGCACACACACTGCAACWGGCTGCGTTTGGCTGTGAACGAAGGTGTTTTGACCCATCTGACACAGTGGCAACCAGGAAGATAGTGGGTCATTTCTTTTTTAACACTCACCGCTAGCATAGCCTGCATGCAATACAGGAGCGGCTTCGAGTGAAAACGAAAAGGCAAGACGTTTCCACCAGTTGGAACAGTACTTGTTACTTGATGGAGAGCCTTCTGGAACAAAAACGAGTGATTGGCGTGTACGCAGCCGACTGAGTTACCTGCAACAATCAGTACAAACCAGTGGACTCTCATTGAAACCATGAACACACACCTAGCTCTATTCGAACAWCTGAATCGAGAAATAAGCTCATCACCMGCGTCTGCAGCAGACGTGATACCCTCTGTCATGGAATTGAAATGCCTGCTCAACAAAACTGCTGACAGACCGTGGGGTTAACTTGCAAAAGTACTGTACTAGAGACTGTGAACAAGCGATTCGGTTGCATTCTGAGCCTCTGTGTCGCCACGATGCTCAACGCTAGGTACAAGGACCGCTACTTCAATGCAGAAAAGAAACCGGGTTTACGTGAAATGTTACAGAGCTGGGCAAGATGGAAATGGACACAGTGACATTTAGGGCTGGGCGGTATACCGTATATTATGATATACCGYTATTGATGAAGGGACCGGTTTGGGTTTCTACTTTACCTTCTATACTGGTATTTGAATGTTTGGTTTGTTAAATGTGATACGCCTTGTGTAATATACATTTTTATAGTTTACTTCACTGCTTGAGTCATCTCTCTCCACTCTTTCTCGCCATGCCACTTTCCACACAGACCTAGCCACGCCCCCTGTCACTCAAGGAGCACATTTGATGTTCCTCAACCATGAGACACTTGCGTTCAGTCTGATTGGTCAATGCAGCACATGCAACAATGTTGATGACAACAATGCTGTTTTCACTTTGCTTCTTAATATAAATCTACTAGCGTTCTATAATGACATAATTTTAATTAGTTGTCATCTCAAACAACACTGTGTTCAAAGTGCCCACTATTATATTCTAACCATAGAATTAGAATAGTCATTCTATTTCCATGATTCCAACAGTTGTTCTATTTTGCAAGTCAAATCGCAATTGCAACATTTGGTTAAAAGGAAGTCCTAGATTATTTCCCCATATCGTGCAGCCCTTCGTGGCAGTGTGGAAATTCTCAATTGAGCAGTGGTGTAAAGTACTTAAGTAGTACTTGAAAGTATTTTTACTTGTGTTTTTTGGTATCTTTACTATTTTTATTTTTGACAACTTTTACTTCACTACATTCCTAAAGAAAATACTGTACTTTTTACTCCATTTTCCGTGACACCTAAAAGTACTCGATATATTTTGAATGCTTAGCAGGACAGGAAAATGGTCCAATTCACACACTTGTCAAGCGAAGATCCCTGGTCATCTACTGCCTCTAATCTGGAGGACTCACTAAACGCAAATGCTTTGTTTGTAAATTATGTCTGAGTGTTGGTGTGCCCCTGGCTATCTGTAATTATTAATTTTTTTTAATAAGAAAATGGTGCCATCTGGTTTGCTTAATATAAGGAATTGGAAATTATTTGATACTTAAGTACATATGATCAATTACATTTACTTTTGATACTTAAGTATATTTAAAACCAAATACTTTTAGCCTTTTACTCAAGTAGTATTTTACTGGGTGACTTTCACTTTTACTTGAGTCATTTTCTATGAACGTATCTTTTACTCAAGTCTGACAATTGGGTACTTTTTCCACCACTGCAATTGAGTGCAGGAAATGCAGAAATGATAAGTGCTGAAATTTGTTTTTGGTTGAATTGAACAGTATAAAACAATCAGAATGGAGAAAGACTCATTGAAATCACTTAATGTATGTGTTGCCACCCTAGGATCACTCACTACTCATAAAGCAAATGTAGAACTGTAATTATTCAAAAACTAAAAATACCATCCTTTTAATTTTTTTAAAATTTATTTTTTAAGTACCGTGATATTGTGGCCATACCGCCCAGCCCTAGTGACAGTGCGCACAGAGGAAGAGGCCACGGACAGACAGAGCTGAAACTTCACTGCTTGACATGTATGATGAAATCCTGGTTGAGAATGAAACGACTGAACAACGAAACAGCACAGCAAGTACAGTGGGGCAAAAAAGTATTTAGTCAGCCACCAATTGTGCAAGTTCTCCCACTTAAAAAGATGAGAGAGGCCTGTAATTTTCATCATAGGTACACTTCAACTATGACAGACAAAATGAGATTTTTTRCCCCAGAAAATCACATTGTAGGATTTTTTATGAATTTATTTGCAAATTATGTTGGAAAATAAGTATTTGGTCACCTACAAACAAGCAAGATTTCTGGCTCTCACAGACCTGTAACTTCTTCTGTAAGAGGCTCCTCTGTCCTCCACTCGTTACCTGTATTAATGGAACCTGTTTGAACTTGTCATCAGTATAAAGTCACCTGTCCACAACCTCAAACAGTCACACTCCAAACTCCACTATGGCCAAGACCAAAGAGCTGTCAAAGGACACCAGAAACAAAATTGTAGACCTGCACCAGGCTGGGAAGACTGAATCTGCAATAGGTAAGCAGCTTGGTTTGAAGAAAGCAATTATTAGGAAATGGAAGACATACAAGACCACTGATAATCTCCCTCGATCTGGGGCTCCACGCAAGATCTCACCCCGTGGGGTCAAAATGATCACAAGAACGGTGAGCAAAGATCCCAGAACCACACGGGGGGACCTAGTGAATGACCTGCAGAGAGRTGGGACCAAAGTAACAAAGCCTACCATCAGTAACACACTACGCCGCCAGGGACTCAAATCCTGCAGTGCCAGACGTGTCCCCCTGCTTAAGCCAGTAATAATTTTGTCTGTCATAGTTGAAGTGTACCTATGATGAAAATTACAGGCCTCATCTTTTTAAGTGGGAGAACTTGCACAATTGGTGGCTGACTAAATACTTTTTTTGCCCCACTGTATAATGAATGAAATAGGTTTTGATTAAGTTTTACTGGTAATGGGGACATGCATAAATGCCAACAAAATAATTTTTGATCAGTGTGTGTTTCAACTATTTAACTGTACTGCACCAATGTGTCGGAGGAAACACTGTTCAACTGATTACCGAATTTAGCCTGCATGTGCCTGGGCCGCTACAGGGAGTCGCTAGAGCGCGATGAGCCAAGTAAAGGCCCCCCCGGCCAATACTGAGCCAATTGTGAACCGCTCTATGGGACTCCCGGGGTACGAACCCCAGGCCATAGTGACACCGCAACGCTAATGCAGTGCCTTAGACCGCTGGACCACTCGGGAGGCCCAATTTTAAATGATTTCAATGGTGCTTTCTCTATTTATACCACGTGTAAAACTCATTCCACGGAGGGCCAAGTGTCTGCGGGTTTTCGCTCCTCACTTGTACTTGATTAGTAATTAGTGACCTTAATTCATCAAAGAACTTTCCTCACCTGGGTGTCTAGGTCTAAATTGAAGGGAAAAAACTAAAACCCGCAGACACTCCATGAAATGTGTTTGTCACCCCTGATTTGTACTGTTCAATCCAATTCCAAACAAAAGTAATTTTATGCATTTACATACATTTCTGTATTTCCTGCACTTTTATTATCATTTCCATTTGGGCTGTCCCCGACAAAAAAATCTTGGTCGACCAAGTCGTCTGTTCAATCGATCYGTTGAAATTTTTATTAAACAAATAAATAATCATATATACAGTTGAAGTCAGAAGTTTACATACATTAACTCATTTTTCAACCACTCCACAAATTTCTTGTTAACAAACTATAGTTTTGGCAAGTCGGTTAGGACATCTACTTTGTGCATGACACAAGTACTTTTTCCAACAATTGTTTGACAAATTATTTCACTTATTTACTGTAACACAATTCCAGTGGGTCAGAAGTTTACGTACACTAAGTTGACTGTGCCTTTAAACAGCTTGGAAAATTCCAGAAAATTCCATGGCTTTAGAAGCTTCTGAAAGGCTAATTGACATKATTTGAGTCAATTGGAGATGTACCTGTGGATGTATTTCAAGGCCTACCTTCAAACTCTGCCTCTTTGCTTGACATCATGGGAAAATCAAAAGAAATCAGCCAAGACCTCAGAAATAATTTGTAGACCTCCAAGTCTGGTTCATCCTTGGGAGAAATTTCTAAATGCCTGAAGGTACCACGTTCATCTGTACAAACAATAGTACGCAAGTATAAACACCATGGGACCACGCACCGTCATACCGCTCAGGAAGGAGATGCGTTCTGTCTCCTAAGAATGAACATACTTAGTGCAAAAAGTGCAAATCAATCCCAGAACAACAGCAAAGGACCTTGTAAAGATGCTGGAGAAAATGGGTACAAAAGTATCTATATCCACAGTAAAACGGGTCCTATATCAACATAACCTGAAAGGCCGCTCAGCAAGGAAGAAGCCACTGCTCCAAAACGGCATAAAAAAGACAGACTACGGTTTGCAACTGCACATAGGGACAAAGATCGTACTTTTGGAGAAATGTCCTCTGTTTTGTTGAAACAAAAATAGAACTGTTTGGGCATAATGACCATCGTTATGTTTGGAGGAAAAAGGGGAGCTTGCAAACCGAAGAACACCATACCAACCGTGAAGCACGTGGGTGGCAGCATCATGTTGTAGGGGTGCTTTGCTGCAGGAGGCATTAATGCACTAAAAGCTGGAATAAATCATTCGCTCTACTATTATTCTGACATTTACATTCTTAAAATAAAGTGGTGATCCTAACTGACCTTTTGACAGGGAATTTTTACTGGGATTAAATGTCAGGAATTGTGAAAAACTTAGTTTAAATGTATTTGGCTAAGGTGTATGTAAACTTCCGACTTCAACTGTACACATCCTATATGTTAATCAAGTCAAGCACTGAGACACACAAATGACAAGGGCATCTGACTGCAATTGATCTGATTTGTGCTGGGCTCAGCCTTAATGCACTGTAAAAAAAAATATATATATATATATATTACACCAAGTGACTGTGTGACAAGCACCCGTTGTCTCTCTCCTCCCTGCTGCAGCGACCACCATAGAACTTGAACAGCGTTTATTGTGCCATCCGTGTTGCTGAAGCTGCAACATAATTACAGCCATTTCTGACTGAAATGTTATGTTACCGAAATCCCCTAATTTTGTTCAGAAAAAACATTCCCTATTCCCTCAATCCTTGCTGTCTTTACATMAAACATTTATGCATCGCATGCACGTGACCAATTGGGCCTGACCTATAGCATATCATAATCACATCAATAATTGGTTGTAACAAACTCTGAACATGTGACAGCAAAATGGATGCAGAGGACGTGGCAAATTAACTTGAAACGGGGGAATGTTTACTGGTTTCTCAGGAGGAAAAGGGGAAGTCTGTAGAGTAAATTTGACTAGAAAATACTGGCGCTCAAATAAAGGTTCCTCTGTCCAGTGTCTGTGTTCTTTTGCCTGTCTTAATCTTTTATTTTTATTGGCCAGTCTGAGATATGGCTTTTTCTTTGCAACTTTTCCTAGAAGGCCAGCATCCCGGAGTCAACTCTTTGCTGTTGACGTTGAGACTGGTGTTTTGAGGGTACTATTTAATGAAGCTGCCAGTTGAGGACTTGTGAGGCATCTGTTTCTCAAACTAGACACTCTAATATACTTTTCTTCTTGCTCAGTTGTGCACCGGGGCCTCCCACTCCTTCTATTCTGGTTAGAGCCAGTTTGCGCTGTTCTGTGACAGGAGTAGTACACAGCTTTGTACCACATCTTCAGTTTCTTTGCAATTTCTCGCATGGAATAGCCTTCATTTCTCAGAACAAGAATAGACTGACGAGTTTCAGAAGAAAGTTCTTTGTTTCTGGCCATTTTGAGCCTGTAATCGAACCCACAAACGCTGACGCTCCAGATACTCAACTAGTCTAAAGAAGGCCAGTTTTATTGCTTCTTTAATAAGCACAACAGTTTTCAGCTCTGCTAACATAATTGCAAAAGGATTTTCTAATGATCAATTAGCCTTTTTAAAATGATAAACGTGGATTAGCTAACACAACGTGCCATTGGAACACAGGAGTGATGGTAGCAGATAATGGGCCTCTGTACGCCTATGTAGATATTGCATAAAAAATCTGCAGTTTCCAGCTACAATAGTCATTTACAACATTAACAATGTCTACACTGTATTTTGGATCAATTTGAGGTTATTTTAATGGACACTTATTTTCTTTCAAAAACAAAGACATTTCTAAGTGACCCCAAACTTTTGAACGGTAGTGTATATAAACAGTGCATTTGGAAAGTATTCAGACCCCTTGACTTTTTACGTTACGTTACAGCCTTATTTGAAAATGGAATAAATTGTTTTTTTCCTCATTTATCTACACACTACCCCATAATGACAAAGTATTAAGTCCCTTTACTCAGTGCTTTGTTGAAGAACCTTTGGCAGCAATTACAGCCTCAAGTCTCTTGGATATGACTCTACAAGCTTGGCACAGCTGTATTTGGGGAGTTTCTCCCATTCTTCTCTGCAGATCTTCTCAAGCTCTGTAAGGTTAGATCAGGAGTGTCGCTGCACATATATTTTCAGGTCTCCAGAGTTGTTTGATCGGGTTCAAGTGAGAGCGCTCAGGACATTCAGAGACTTGCGTTGTCTTGCCTGGAAGGTGATCCTTCGCCACAGTCTGAGGTCCTGAGTGCTCTGGAGACGGTTTATATCAATGATCTCTCTGTACTTTGGTCCGTTCATCTTTCCCTCGATCCTGACTAGTCTCCCAGTCCCTGCAGCTGGAAAACATCCCCACAGCATGATGCTGCCACCACCATGCTTCACTGTAGTCCGTAATCTTGGTTTCATCAGACCAGAGAATCCTGTTTCTCATGGTCTGAGAGTCCTTTAGGTGCCTTTCGGAAAATGACAAGCGGGCTGTATGTGCCTAATTTCCATCTATCCATTCTACCATAAAGGCCTGTTTGGTGGAGTGCTGCATAAATGGATGTCCTTCTGGAAGGTTCTCCACAGAGGAACTCTGTCAGAGTGACCATCAGGTTTGTGGTCACCTCCCTGACCAAGGCCCTTCTCCCCTGATTGCTCAGTTTGGCCAGGCGGCCAGCTCTAGGAAGAGTCTTGGTGGATCCAAACTTCCTCCATTTTAAGAATGATGAAGGGCGCTTTGTTCTTGGACCTTCAATGCTCCAGACATTTTTTGGTACCCTTCCCCAGATCTGTGCCTCAACACAATACTGTCTCGGAGCTCTACGGACAATTACTTCGACTTCATGGCTTGGTTCTGACATATACTGTCAACTGTGGGACCTTTATATAGTGAGGTGTGTGTGCATTTCCAAATCATGTCCAATACTACTTGATTGGTWAATTCAATTGAGAAAAATTTCAAGGATGATCCATGGAAACAGGATGCACCTGAGCTCAATGACTAGTCTCATAGCAAAGGGTCTGAATATTTTTTTTTACATTTGTATATATTTTTATTTTATCCATTTTAGAATAAGGCTGTTTAACATAACAAAATGTGGGAGAAGTGAAGGGGTCTGAATACTTTCCAAATGCACTGTGTGTGTATTGATGGCCTGCGTCTGAGGGAGGGAGCAGCGGTGAGGCTCCGCTCTACCTCCCGCCGCTGAGAAAAGGGGCAGTCTTCCAGCTCATGGCAAAGCTCAAGTCGCAATGCATTATTTCTGCCTCACTCACCTCACGCACCAATGTTGTTACTCCTATAACCAGAGAAAGTGAAATATTCCTTGGTATTAAAAAAGACAGCCGCTAATAATAACAACGGAAGCTTATCGTCCACTAATTCATTGCAGCTGCAACGCTGGTTGTAGGGGGAATGTGCGTTTTATGGCTTATAAAAGTGTTGACCAAAGTGTTCTAAAATGGATTAAAATGTTTTTTTCCCTTATCAATCTACACACTACCCCATAATGACAAAGCAAAAACACTTTGCTCTTACACTTAGCAAGCTAGCTAGCCAGCTAAATAACGATTAGCATTAGCAGCTAACTAATTATTTTACCAGCACCTTGTTAAGAAAAAACAAAACTAGCAGATACACTAACTGGTAATTTATAGAATGCTTGTGGAAAGCAGCATTTCACTAACATTGTTACATCCATCTAACCATGCAGAGTGAAAGGCAAAGTGCTTGTGACTCCATGGTCGAACTGCTCTCTCCTTGAGTGACGGCAGGGCTTGGTGTGGTTAACAGCATGCAGGAGGAGAAGGAGATGACTCATGTAGCAAACAATTAAACTATAAAAACGGACATTATACCTGCCGGAGTTATCTTTAACATTTAACAAACCAAACAATMAAATACTGTTATAGAAGGTCAAGTAAAATCTCAAACTGGGCCATGCAACAATACTGGTATYTAGTAAAATACAGTATACCACCCATCCCTAATTTGAAGTTAAGGCAAGGTTGATACATTTTTGGTYAAGGACAAATGTGATTTGCTTATGTGTCTGACTGGGATGCGCTGCAGCGGRTTTGATTGATGGGTCCTTTCTGGTGGGTGGGTGTGCGTGCGTGCATGAGTTTACTAATTCTCTATGTCCATTCAGAAAGTTTCCTAAAATAAGCCTAGCGTCTGGACTTCATCTCTTTAATCCGATAGAAAAAAAGGTCTTGCACATARGCTGAGCCTGCAACGAGAAATGACAACAGGTGTCAGTTTTGTGTTTCCTCTCTTGTTAATTGGGGTGCAACTGAATGAAACGTAGACGAGCTCCTTTCATGATTCATCCTATTGGATGATATTTAGAGGTAATAAATAACTGAATAATGACGTTCTACTGATAACTAAGTGTAATAGTAAAGTCGCAGAGAAAAGCCATGCTTCTTGTATACATGGGAAATGTTGTCATTAAAATCTTCAAATGTAATGATATAAAATATCGGCCTCCTTGACCCACAAATCGGTATGGTTATCAGCCCCAAAAAAATCCATATTGTTCGTTCTCTACCTATACGTTTCTGTACCACTGCCCTTCAGTGGTGCTCACTGTCCTTGTGTAAGAGAAAATGGTGAAGCTGTGTGATATTGACAGGGATACAGTTAATTTGAAGTAAGCATTCACGGTCAAGTCTACACCTGTTGTATTCGGTGCATGGGATAACAATTTTATTTGTTTGAACTGTGCTCTCAAACATCCATTGGATTGTGTTAGCCTATTCATTATTGCTAGCTAGTACTAATCTTTTTTTTTCCTCCTTCACCCTGCAGCTGATGATCCACCCTGACCCCGCCAGGCGGCCATCCACCTTTGACCTTATCAAGCACCCGGTGCTGTTGACGGCAGCTAGAATGAGTGCCGACCTGCTCCGTGTGGAACTCGACGCAGAGAAGTTCAAGAACGCCCTGCTTCAGGAGTAAGTACAGAATGGCACTGAAACAACGATCGAATGTAGCARAATGGTTTTCCTGGAAGGTTGCCGTTTTTGTCAACATACTAAAGGCAGTGGTTAGCTCGTTTTTGCTCTTGCTTTTACATCGGCATACAGAGGCAAGTTTGAGGAGCGGAATAGCCTACAACCTGTCAGACAGTGTGTGAACAGCCTCTCAAAAYAGCTGATACTGGAGTGAAGTGTGCTTTTTGTAAGCCCAGTCAGTGTGTGCAACATAATTCTAAATGCAATRGCGTTTTAAACAGTTTTTTGATTGCCACGATATTTAAAAATAGCTYCTATTTATATTTCTTAATCACGACTCATAATTAAAGTGCGCTTTCCATTTGAGTGTATAGGCTATCAGCGTGTCACCCACCACTGCAGTATGAGCTTGAGGCAGTATAATTCTTTTAAACCTGAGCAGTGTACTTTACTTCAAATAATGAGGCGCGTCTTACCTTGCTTCATAGTAGCCTAGCCAAAATCCAACCATAGCAACGTGGAGGGAATTATTTTATAAAGACTTCCTCGTGCCATTAAGCAGCATTTCTCTCCTGTTCTATTGGTTTWRATATCAACTTTCTTTCGTTGTCCAGAAGCCAAAGGCACAATCCTAGTCATACTAACAACCCATCCTAGTTGTTGCTATTGGATTCCCCCTCTAAGTTTCTAACACAACTCACATTAGGGGAATTGTTTAAAACAGTGTTTTCCCGCTAATTGCATTTTGGCAAATGTTTTGAAAAATGAAGTTTTATTAGCTGCTTCATTACAGGAGTTGCATGTTCAATAATAGGCTCTATAGCCTTTTGAATGTAAAACGATAGGCTTGCTATTTTTGCATGTTTCCATTTAAATTCTTAATGAAACATGTCAGTTCCTTGTATGCATGCATAGTATTTTTTGTTTGTCACCTAATTTTACTGTTTGGAAAATGTTTTTACCYGTTAACAAGGGTCTGTTAGTCTGCAGCAGAATTTACAAAAATGTGCATCCCTAATTCAGGGTTTGTCTAACTGTTCTACATTGCTTTCCCCAGGGAGCTGAAGAAGGCCCAGATTGAGACAACTGCAGCTGAGGAGAAAGTTCTGACCTGCTCCARTGTCCAGTCCAACCCCAAAACCTACAGATTGGTCGGAAAGAAGATGAACCGCTCAATGAGCRTGAACATTTACTGAGACTGACTCAAACACAGATCCCCCTGAGTGACGAGCAATAATGGTGCTGGATCATGGACTGAAAACAAATATCTTGAGTTTCCGACMACGTATTCTGTTCGATCCAAGTGGCGTGGATTCTACTTAAGGCAGTGGTCACCAACCTTTTCTGGGTCAAAATGCAAGCTGTGATTTACCYCGCAGATATTTTTTATATTTTTTATTTGACTTTAAAACGTATTAAGCCTATGCAACATTAACCAATTGAAAACAGTTCTGTAACAATTAGGTTTGTGCAGTAGTCTATCGGCCCAATTCATTATCACTGCAAATTGGCTATGCTTGAATTGCCCTGCCAAGGTTCTCAGACCATTTTGAAATGTGGTATATGATCACGCTGGTAATAGACAAGCCGTTAATAAGGCAAGCTTATCAGAACACTTTGCTGCACTCGTTCATTGCAGCATGAATGGAAGTAGGGAGAACGTGCATTTTATGGCTTATAAAAATGTGGAACAAAGTGTTGACGGTGCTGAATAACAACTTAAACATGAACTTACTCAGAAAAAAACAGCTCTTTGATGTATTCGTTCTCTCTAGTCATGGTTTTAAAACTTCCGAAATCTCACAGTATCAACTTTTTGTGCGTTCAAGGTTTATTTTTACAGTGTGTTTCGATGAAACAGCAGACAGTGATCTGAGCTATCTGATCGGCCAGTGGTAGGCCTATAGGTGCTGTTGATTTGCTCTCTGGGCCTGCCGGGTAGGTGGAGTTCTACCTTCAGACATGAAATGGGAACACTTCGCCTTCCCGGCTCTATGGCTGCTGAATCAAGTGCACCTACTGCCAACAGCACAAAGCAAATAAAGAAAAATAGGAACGCAAGGCTTTATCGTTTTTTTTTACAGAAATGTTTGGCGCTCGACTAGGAATGCCTTGGAGATCGACCAGTCGATCCAGCCAAATGGGCCTCATTTCCACTGGTCACACGGGACTTTACCCTGTCTCAATGCTGTGGGTGGGCCTGCTTTGTCCAACTCTGAGACTGAGACTTTGCCATACTCAATCAGTACTGACTTGTCAAACAGTCAGTTCTGTAGGAAGACTTGGCCCTTTCAATCAAATTGCCAGTAATCCTGGTGGTGAACTTCTCGTTCCTTACTGTACCTATTCTTTGTCAGCCCCAAGTCTAAGTAGATTGGCGAAGCTCTCCACTGTAGTCCCTGCACTTCCTTGAAAGCCTAGTCTTGCTCTTTGTTGGAGAGGAGCACAGAGAAGCCCTTCTCAGTGTGTGAATGTAGCAGACCACAGATGTGCGCACCTTACTGCCTGATGTCAGCCATCCGAAGTTCTGGATCTGACAACGCTTTTATTTAAGAGCACTTTGAAGGCAACGGGGGAACTTGCCACACACAACCTGCTGCTATTCATGTTTGTCAGTGTTCAAGGGTGTTGATGGATTTTTTTTCTCCAATTGGGGTAGTTTTAAATCATTGCTATGAAGTTCYCCTATGATCATATTTTGTGTACCATTAAATATATACTTTTGAAGAAATGTTCACTTTTTTTTTCTTCAGAGTCTAAATGGATCATGCAATACATGTAAGAAAAGTGTGTGTATCAAACCTGTTTTAAAAAATGTTTTACTTTCATTGCCAATATTACAACTGGTACATTTATAGCCGACAACCCTGCCTGTGTTGCATTAAAACAATCATTGTTCTGTAGGTTCACCTGTTTTGTGACGATGAATTGCCTTTTTATTTTACTGTCACTGRAAGGAGCCTGTTTAACATTGCTAAAGGGTATTTCTTATAGCCTGTATTTTATTTTAATAAATTCTTATCAAATGCATTRTTCATTCATCTCACTTTATATTACAGAAAACTGTGTATGCCSCTTAAGTACTATACAACCATGGACAGGAAAATAGTAAGCTATGGTCTTGCCTATTGTATATTTAAGCGATAAGGTCTACGGAGATATGGTATATGGCCAATATACTGTGGCTAAGGGCTGTTCTTAAGCACGACAACACGGACTGCCTGGATACAGGCATTAGCTATGTCCAGTCATAGATTTAGCCAGTGGTAACTTGTTGAATAGACACTGGCTTGAGTGCAGTTTTGACCAATCAGCATCCAGGATTTGACCCACCCCTTGTATAATAGCCAACTTATTTAGGACTGCAAAAGTAAATGTTTGGCATAACCATGTTATACAGTCTAAAAACCACAGCTTTCAGCCAATCAGCATTCATGGATCGAACCACCTGGTTTAAAAATTAAGCAATAAGGCCAAGGGAGTGTGGTATGGCCAATATACCACAGCTATGTGCTGTATCCAGGCGCTGCCTTGTATAAGAACAGCCCATAGCTGTGGTATATTGGCCCTATACCACAAACGACTGAGGTGCCTTATTGCTATTATAAACTGGTTACCAAAGCAATTAGAAAGATAAAAAATAATATTTTGGCATAAGTAAGGAATGGTATGGTCTGGTACAGCGTCCTGGCAAAATAAGTAGTAAGGGATAGTAGTAGTAGTAGTAGTAGTAGAGTAGCGGTACCCGTGTTGTGCCGAAAATCTCCCCCTGCCAGAATTCCCCCCCTTTGCGTGAACGCGCACCACTCAATCTTCATAGCTGTGACTTGCTTGCTAGTTGAGATTTCGGATCACGTTAGGCTGCGTTTCATTTTTGTTTTGTTGGTTTGATATGAGCGGCTGAAACTGAGACGCGAGCAGACAGCAGTGGAGGCATTCATTCTGGCCTAATGACAATCGCCAAATGTCTTTACACTTTTTTGGTGTTTTGTGTAACAGATGTCTCTTTCCATTCACCACTTTGTTTGGAGGCTTGCAGTGCAGTATGTTGTGAGTGGAGGAACGTGTGCGGGTAGCCTAGTAAAGGAGCCCTTTGAAGTGAATGTTTGAAAATCAGATGAAAGCATGTAGTGTTAAAGGACAACTATTTATGATTAGCCCCAAAGAGATAMCATTGAATTAATAGGGATTCTAAATATAATTATATGATTAGGCCCCACGGCCGGCCTGCCCATTAGGCAGGATTGGGCAGCCTGCTAGAGTGGTAGTTTGACGAGGGCGGAATTTTCCGAGCTAAACTGTCCAAAACGCATCTCCAACAACACAACACCTCACATTATTCTGCACCAAAAACAATGATGACTTCTCTCACCCAGTGGCATTAGGGCTATATAGATGAGCGCTGATGCGGCCCTATGACAAGCAGTGCACAAAATATTTAGCTTGTCTATGGCCCGCGTGCCTCTRCAATTGTCTTTTGGAGAGACGCGGCGCGCCATCAACGCTCCATCCAATTCATTGAATATAAATGATGTAGCCTACGGTAGAAAGAGTAATGCCGTATGTGTGTTTTATGTAGCCCATAGACTGGAGACCAAATATATTACAATGTCAAAGAGACATTGTAAAAAAAGTATTATCTTATTAAAAGCATTATCTTATTAAAAGGGCYGCAGGTGGCCTAGTGGTTAGAGCGTTGGGCTAGTAACCGAAAGGTTGCTAGATCGACTCCCCGAGCTGARAAGGTACAKATCTGTCGTTCTGCCCCTGAACAAGGCARTGTTCCTAGGCCGTCATTGTAWATAAGAATTTGTTCGTAACTGACTTGTCCGCAGCCGCATAATCAAAATGGTGCCTCTGTCAATTCTTAATTAACTGAAGGTTCTATTTTCATTAGGCCTATACACTTGGCCAGTTAAATAAAGGTTCAATACAATTTTACTAATTGCGTTAGTACTGTACAAAGTTAGAGGTGCACTATTTGATAGATTCCCCCGCTCCCTATCTCGGGCTTCCAGTGAGGAGACCAGCGGTCAACCTACCCCCGCCTCCCTCCACATCTCGAACTTCTGAGTGGGAGACCTTCCCAGGCAGTAGCCTGCCTAGCTCACAAACTAGAATCAGGGTGCCCACTCCGACAAGGTTAATTGRCCCACAGTCCCACARGGTGACATGATATCATTGACGTGACGTGCAAATGAGCAATAGAAAACCGATCGCGCAAACGTCACCATTCCAATTTTTTGTGCGGGTGTAACGGATGTGAAATGGCTATCTAGTTAGCGGTGGTGCGCGCTAATAGCCTTTCAATCGGTGACGTCACTTGCTCTGAGACCTTGAAGTAGTGGTGCCCCTTGCTCTGCAAGGGCCGCGGCTTTTGTGGCGCGATGGGTAACGATGCGTCGTGGGTGACTGTTGTTGATATGTGCAGAGGGTCCCTGGTTCGCGCGAGGGGACGGCCTAAGTTATACTGTTACACGGGCGCCRGGTGCCACCCCCGGCAAGATGCCGCCTATACTTACATTCGCAACTGCATACAGGTTTGCTCTGCTTCAAATAATTTGTTGTTTGGTGCCGGAATCAATTAAATCGACTTTCACCCCTGCCCATGGTATACAGTGTGATATACCACTGCTTTCAGCCAATCAGCATTCAGGGCTCGAACCAGCTGGTTTATAATTAAGCAATGAGGCCTGAGGGTAAGGGCTGTTCTTAGGCACTGGTTATCTGTGCTGCAGAAATGGAACATAAATCGCAGAAAATAGATGTTGTGGTGGCAGCTGCAGAGAAGTACTTGGGGGTGTGAGATTTGACTTCAGAAGAGTTACAGGGTGTGTTGAGTGGTAGTGTCCCGTCCTCTCAGTTCATTGGCCTGGGGTAGGATRAGATCGGGTTAAAGTAGTGAAATAAGGTGTTGGGATATAATGAGTGTAAATTAAAAAAAAATCTGTTTCCCCTTTTCCCATGTTGTATCACAAAGTGTAATGGATTTATACTATAGTTCAGTTGGGGGCGGTAATGCTACATATTGGATGCCAACCGCGGTGAAAACTCACGGAAGAAGAATAAACGTTTGCGCTCTCCCTCGGCGCTGAGTGGTGCTACAACCTAGCATTTTCATGACWTTGCTGTGGAGCTTGTCAGGTGACTGACTGTCTCGTTGTGTCCTAGTATGATCAACTTTCCCATATACTAACTGCTGCAGTCAACCAAGTAACAAGCGCAATGGCACTACGGGACGAYCTTTTAAAGTCAATATGGCATGCTTTCACAGCGTTGGACGTGGACAAAAGCGGGAAAGTGTCCAAGTCGCAGTTAAAGGTATGGAAGTATATTTATATAGGAATGTGTTTTTGTCAAACAAACCCAGGCACGTCGTTTTCTTTATATTACTAAACAATGTTGACATGCTCAAGCAGGAAACTCGTCCCGAACAGAGAAATTGGCATCAAAGTGAAGGCCAATTGATTTTGGACGAAAAAAATCCGGACCCTTTCACTAGTAGTAGAGGATGAGTTTGGGATTATTTAATTTTCGCCCAAATCATTTGCCTGTCTGTTACAGCTCAGATCCGGTGGTAGTCTGGTTAATCAGGTTGTAATACACAATTAATTGGTAGCCTATATACAGCCTGAAACGAATGCCTGCAAAATCGTGMAAATGTTCCTTACAYGCTAGAATGAAGTTKCATGTAAATGTACTCTTATCGGTTGTCTGTGTGGTRTGTCCTTCAGCTAGCTGGTCGAAATACTTTGAGACAAAATAGCCACAGGAAAGCAGTGTTGTACTACTCGAAACCGGTCAAATATATACACTCCTTTCTTAAAACATTAATACAGTATCTTAACAGCCTTTATATCTATTATAGACATGTTTGCGCAGTGGCGAACCTATAGYGCTTCAYTGTGTGACAGCAACCGTAAAAGCATCGTACTCGTGTAGGAGTGCACTTTTTGTAAAACACAAAGGGCCAGTGTTGTAGTGGAGGGTATATGCTGGTATAAACCGTATACCCACTTTTTTCCCCCAGTGGGCTTTGCGTATACTCACTTTTTAATACCTACTGATGTGTATCAAAGTAGTGTAGTGGAGGTATACGATGTATCAATTATGTAGTACAATGGAGAAGTCATGCACCAAGCAGTTTGCGATTTTGTAAAGCACGTGAAATATATTCACAAGCGCGCTGCGCACACAGCCTAGTTTGAGCAGAAAATCACTAGCAGGCAGCAAGAGTGTGCATGCAGCTCTCAACTGGTTTTGGCATGGAGCAGCTCACAGAAGAATGACATTGGTAGCCGGTAGGATAGGAAATACGTTTCAACTTATATCTACCAATAAATGCTAACTAAGGCAACAATGGGCATGCAAACTAGGTATTATAAAAGTTTTTAGTCCAAAGTGTTGGTTAGTAGGATATTTGTGATGCGCAATTGTCATCGTGGGATGTATGCATCAGGGTCGTAGACATGGGTGGGCCTGGGTGGACAGATGCCCACCCACTGGGGAGCCAGGCCCTGACAGGCCCACCCAATCAGATTGATGTGGTTTAAGAAAGGTTGTAGACTTAGACCTTCACATTTTGGTATTTTTTCTATTAAAAAAAGTGTGATTTTGAGAGTGGAAATCTGAATAATCTATTGGAAAACTTGTAAACCATAGYAAAACATTTTTCACACAGGGTGCCTTTCCTTCGCTGGGCGGGCTGTTTGGGAACTTTTTGGCATACACACTTCTCCAGGCACCAATATGCCACTGCGTAGGGCCGATGGAAAGACAGCAGTCACACTGCATGATGTTAACCTCTCTAGGGTATGTGGGACGTGGAGCGTCCAACCTCATCAACAGCCAGTATACTGCAGGGCGCCAAATTCAAAACAACAGAAATCCCATATTTAAATTCCTCAAACATACAAGTATTTTACACCATTTTAAAGCTACACTTGTTGTAAATCCAGCCAAAGTGTCCGATTTCAAAAAGGTTCTACGACGAAAGCACACCAAACGATTATGTAAGGTATGAGCCAAGTCACAGAAAAAGACAGCCATGTTTCCAGCTAAAGAGAGCATAACAAAAAGCAGAAATAGAGATAATTAATCACTAACCTTGATAATCTTCATCAGATGACACTCATAGGACTTCATGTTACACAATACATGTATTTTATGTTCGGTAAAGTTCATATTTATATCCAAAAATCTGAGTTTAGGCAAGACGCTACTGTATCACTTGACAAAAAGCCTGAGAAAATGCATAGCGCCACATTAAAATGAATGACTATGAAAAATACTATTAAATCACACATGAAATATATCAAATTAAAGCTACACTTGTGGAATCAGCCAACATGTCAGAATTCAATAGGCTTTTCAGCGAAAGCATACGATGCTATTATCTGAGCATAGCACCATTGTAAACAAAAGAGAGAGAACATTTCAACCCTGCAGGAGCGACACAAAACGCAGAATAAAAATATAATTCATGCCTTACCTTTGACGAGCTTCTATTGTTGGCACTCCAATATGTCCCATAAACATCACAAATGGTCCTTTTGGCGATTAATTCCGTCTATATATGTCCAAAATAGTCAATTTATTTGGCGCGTTTGATCCAGAAAAACACAGGTTCCAACTTGCTCAAACATGACGACAAAATATATCAAAGGTTACCTGTAAACTTTGCCAAAAAATGTCAAACTACTTATGTAATAACTTTAGGTATTTTTTAATGTAATAATCGATAAAATTGAAGACGGGGTGATATGTGTTCAATACAGGATTAAAACAATATGTAGCATGCCTTCTGTTTGATTGAAACGCATGTCTAGGACACCAGGAGTGCCTCGACTTCAAGATGGCGTATTCTTCATTACACAAAGGAATAACCTCAACCTATTTCTCACGACTGTTGACATCCAGTGGAAGCCGTAGGAACTGCAAGCAAGTTGCTTAGAAATATGGTTTCCCAATGAAAACTCATTGAAAAGACAGTGACCTCAAATTTAAAAAAAAATCTGAATGTTTGTCCTCGGGGTTTCGCCTGCTAAATAAGTTCTGTTTTCACTCACAGACATGATTCAAACAGTTTTAGAAACTTCAGAGTGTTTTCTATCCAAATCTACTAATAATATGCATATCTTATCTCCTGGCGATGAGTAACTGGCAGTTGAATTTGGGTATGTTTTTCATCCAAACGTGAAAATGCTGCCACCTACCCTAGAGAAGTTAAAGGATAAGCAGTCCGTAAACTCAGACATAATAAGCCAGTAGGTCCCAATCATAAGAATACAAAAACACAACAATTAAGCATTTCCCATTTGAAATGTACAACTATTACTTCCTATTGCAAAAGACATTTKATGTTTAAGCACACAAAGTAACCGGTGACCTAATAAAAGTGGAACTGACAGTGTTTTAATTACTTTGCAGATATGAAACAATCATATCAGTCATAAATATCAAATTCCCAATTTATGCTACAAAACCAACTTTATAAGAGGTTTTAAAAATAGGTTTTATTTGACTCAATGTTCCATGATGTACACTAAGGCATTGTTYGCGCAATAGATGGATGCAGTTCAATGCATGATTAYTATCATTCACCAATACATTTCTTGGTAGTCCAAAAAATGATTGCTATCAGGTTGTAAATCACAGCTGGCCTGGTACATTTTTGCTACCTCCATTCAGGATACACTGTTTCAGTTTCAATGACTCAATGTTCTGGACAAAAACAGACCAAAAAAAACATATCTATTTATGTAGCAAGCTAAAAACACGGAGCCTAACGTTAGCTACATAGCTAGCTAGCTGCTAGGAGGATGTCATGCCATTGGAGGAGTGGGTGAGTGACTGACTATTTCCCCTCATATAATTMTTTGGTGGCTATACACAGGTAGAGATGCAGATGTTATTTGGTCAACTAGCAAGAACTTGAACGACTTTTATCCAGTTAGCATATCTCTCTTACTAATGCACAACACCCTTGAATATGACCAGTGTCAGTAAACGTAGGCAAAAAAAAAAGTTATAATTCATCAAGAAAGCTCTAGATAACATGTATACAGCCTAACCAGCTCTGCTATGACGAGTAAAATGGTCAGAGTGAGGTGTTCTCTCATATGTTTCTGGGAGTAGCTAGCTAGTAAACTAGCCAACTTTAGCCAGTTAGCTTGGGTGCTTGGTTGGGACAAGTATACATTGGCAGACAAGCTGCAGAAGGACTAGGAGGCTACAATTCCTCATCATTTATCAGTGTAATTTTGACGGCCAACTAGCTGAAAAAGTTTGAGAGGGTTTATCTAATGTTCCTWCGTTAGATTTGAGCTAATCTTGCTCTGGCTAGCATTAGTTGTTGATGTGCATAACTGAGGGAGAAAGATACTACCTTTTTAATGGTTGTTGGCTCAATAGGACTGTAAAAGTTCCCAAATGTAGGAGGACTCCTGTGGTGTTTACATATTTGCAGAAATCCATTCAGGTGTATTTTGTGCCATTTGGTGACATGCAGTTTCTAATGATCTTAAAGTCACGATGTTGTAACTAAATCTGCCTTTAAACACAAGTTCCGCGGTTCAAAGTGGAAATGAGTGCAGGCCGTGTGGCAGAATGGCTTGTTTGTAATAAAGGCCATACTGTAGCTTGACTTGGCATAATAGCGCATCGGTCTGTGTAGACTCCGGTCACTGGACAAGACAGTAATGTTTTTGATTCGGTTGTATTTTACTGAAGTGTCTATTAATATGGACCAAACTGCGTAAGGCTGCTTTCCCACTCCTATACTTAGCTATAGTTAATTTTCACACTCGACTTAGTATACGTAACATCCCAAAGCATCGTCTAAGAATTTATGAAAATTAAATATGAAGTGGTCGGCTCGGTCAGAAAATGGTAAAATAAGTGGTAATTCTTCCTGGGAGGGTTGTGTATTAACCAGTTTTAGATAGATTTAATGTTGCTAAAAATGCTTTTTAGTTCCACCTTTAAATGCACAACAATGTTTCAACACCACATAGGTTATTTTCAAAGACGGATAGGGCTAACCACAAGGTGCACTGCAGATGTAAACACTGATGACAACACAGCTGCCAGAAGGGGAACGGAGATGTAGACGTGACAACTAACTTTTACCTAGGTTGCCGCTGATACCAGCTTTCTAAAAAACGAACATCTACGTGAGCGGCTCTTTTTTTTTCATTAAGGGAAAAAAAAAAGTGAGAAAAAAAATGTTGTTTATTTACATGTTGACTTTTAAAACTTTTATCTTAACTAGTTGCAAGTTCATTTAAAGAAGCAGAGTTCTTATTTACAGATCGATAGCAAAGGCCTCCTGCGGGTCAGGGAGGTAATGGCATTTAAAGAAGGACAACACCACCATCACGATCGACGACACGCACAAACACTACAGTAAAGTGAGACCTAAGGTACACACAACAATGTACAACCAACATCGGTACAGAACACGAACATGCGCAGCACAAGCTGTGTAGCAGACACAAAACATGGGTACAAACATGATTTGGGCACAGTACAATAGCAAGAAGTAGAGACAACAATACACATTGCGAAGTAGCACAAGAGTGTCCATAGAATGAAGTCTGTTGACATTGAAGAGAGAATCTGTCCGGTTTAGTGTTTTGGTTTTTGCAGCTCCTGTCCATCGCTAGACTGCAGAACAAACTGAAAGAGGAGCGACCAGGGCATGTGTTATCTGCTTGGGGACCTTAAACAGGCAATGTGGACTGGCAAGAACAGCGTGTTGTATAGTGGCAGGATTGAGGGCTGATATGTATGCTCCAGATAGGGGGGGTGAGGCCTAATAGGGGTTATAAGATAAGCATTCAACCAGGGGTCTTGCGCAGCGGGAGTAACAGAGATGAACCAGCTTTACGACATGAGTATAGAGTAGCAGTGATGTGTCCTATAAGGAGGCAATTGGCGTGGAAATCTTATGGCGAATGGGAAAGAACATCTAGCCGCTCGGAGAGCACCCTATACTGACCGATGTAGCAAATGTACGTCTCCATACTAGCATGGTTAGGGTTGTTCATCTGAATCAGGGTTAGTTTTGGAAGCTGGTTGAAGAGCGACGAGTCTACAATAGAGGAAACCCAAATCATAGATTTCAACTTCTAGCGCTGGCAGCTTTGAAATGTGCTGAGAGATAGGACAGCCTGTACCCGTCAGACATACTCCCAAATACATTGTATGCATCTCTCTTCTGGGGGGGGGG
>NC_036842.1:52208574-52263656 GCF_002910315.2 Salvelinus sp. IW2-2015
ACAACCTTCAATGTTGTCATAATTACGTAGAGTTCTGGCAAATTAGTTCGCAAAGAGCCAGGCGGCCCAAACTGTTGCATATACCCTGACTCTGCGTGCAATGAACGCAAGAGAAATGACACAATTTCACCTGGTTAATATTGCCTGCTAACCTGGATTTCTTTTAGCTAAATATGCAGGTTTAAAAATATATACTTGTGTATTGATTTTAAGAAAGGCATTGATGTTTATGGTTAAGTACACATTGGAGCAATGACAGTCATTGATTGATTGTTTTTTTATAAGAAGTTTAATGCTAGCTAGCAACTTACCTTAGCTTACTGCATTCGCTAACAGGCAGGCTCCTCGTGGAGTGCAATGTAATCAATGCAAGATTGATCCCCCGAGCTGACAAGGTTAAAAATCTGTCGTTCTGCCCTCGTTCCTAGGCCGTCATTGAAAATATGAATGTGTTCTTAACTGACTTGCCTAGTTAAATAAAGATTAAATAAAGGTGTAAAAAAATAAATAAAAAAAACGGAAAATCGGCGCCCAGAAATACCGATTTCCGATTGTTATGAAAACTTGAAATCGGCCCTGATTAATCGCCCATTCCGATTAATCGGTCGACCTCTAGTTTGTATAAAGGCCTACTGTAGCTCTGATTGGCTATAGCGCATCGGTCTGTGTAGACTCCGGTCCTGGACAAGACAGATGTTTTTATTCGGTTGTATTTACTGAAGTGTCTATTAATTGGCCAAATGCAAGGCTGCTTTCTCACTCTATATTACTATATAATTTTCACACTCCTTGGTATACGTAATTCCTAAACATTCTAAGAATTTATGAAAATGTAAAAATGAAATCTAAGTGGTCGCTGGTCAGAAAATGTAAAATAAGTGTAATTCTTCCTGGGGGTGTATGTAACCAGATTTTAATAAGATTTAATGTTGCTAAAATGCTTTTAGTTCCACTTTAAATGCAACAATGTTTCACACACAAGTTATTTTCAAAGAGATGGCTAACCACAAGCGCACTGCAATAAACACTGATGACAACYAGCGCCAGAGAGGGGGAACGYGAGTAGACGTGACAACTAACTTTACCTAGGTGCCCTGAACCAGCTRTCTAAAAACGATCTACTGGCTCTCTAGAAAGAAATTGTTTATTTACATTTTATTTAAACTTTATTTAACTATGCAAGTCATTTAAGAACAAGTTCTTATTTACAATGATAGAAGGCCTCCTGCGGGGTCAGGGGGTATGATTTAAAAAGGACAACACACATCACGACGAGACACCACAACACTACGTAAAGTGAGACCTAAGACAACAACATGACAACCAACATGGTAGCAACACAACATGGCYGCAGCACAATGTGGTAGCAGCACAAAACATGGTACAAACATGATTGGGCACATACAATAGCAAGAAGGTAGAGACAACAATACATCATGCGAAGTAGCCACAAGAGTGTCCATGATTGAGTCTTTGAATGAAGAGAGAACTGTCCGGTTTGAGTGTTGTTTTTGCAGCTCCTTCCAGTCGCTAGCTGCAGAAAACTGAAAAGAGGAGCGACCCAGGGATGTGTATGCTTTGGGGACCTTTAACAGAATGTGACTGGCAGAACAGGTGTTGTATGTGGAGGATGAGGGCTGCAGTATGTATTCCAGATAGGGGGGAGTGAGGCCTAATAGGGGTTTATAAATAAGCATCAACCAGTGGGTCTTGCGACGGGTATACAGAGATGACCAGTTTACAGATGAGTATAGAGTGCAGTGATGTGTCCTATAAGGAGCATTGGTGGCAAATCTCATGGCCGAATGGGAAAGAACATCTAGCCGCTCGAGAGCACCCTTAACTGCCGATCTAGAAATTACGTCTCCATAATCTAGCATGGTTAYGGTTGTCATCTGAATCAGGGTTAGTTTGGAAGCTGGGTTGAAGAGGACCGATTACAATAGAGGAAACCAAATCTAGATTTAATTTAGCGCTGCAGCTTTGAAATGTGCTGAGAGAAGGACAGTGTACGCGTCTAGACATACTCCCAAATACATGTATGAGGTGACTACATCAAGCACTAAACCCTCAGAGGTAGTAATCACACCTGTGAGTGTATTTTGAACATAAAGGTTTATGCTTTTCGACCCGTCTCCAAAATTAATGGAATTGGTTCAGAGTAGAAGGTTGGCCGATTAATCGGAATGGCCGATTTTATTAGGGCCGATTTTTCAAGTTTTTCATAACAATCGGAAATCGTATTCTTTGGACACTGATTTGCTTTTTTTTTCTGCCGCCTTTTATTTAACTAGGCAAGTCAGTTAAAGAACACATTCTTATTTTCAATGACGGCCAAGGAACGGTGGTTAACTGCCTTGTTCAGGGGCAGAACGACAGATTTTTACTTGTCAGCTCGGGATTCAATCTTGCAACCTTACAGTTAACTAGTCAACGCTCTAACACCTGCCTTCATTGCACTCCATGAGGAGCCTTGCCTGTTACGCAAATGCAGTAAGAAGCAAGGTAAGTTGCTAGCTAGCATTAAACTTATCTTAGAAAAACAATTCAATCAATCATAATCACTGGCGGAAAAAGGTCTGTCGTTGCTCCAACGTGTACCTAACATAAACATCAATGCTCTTTCTTAAAATCAATACCAGAAGTATATATTTTTTAAACCTGCATATTTAAGCTCAAAAGAAATCCAGGTAGCAGGCAATATTAACCAGGTGAAATTGTGTCACTTCTATTGCGTTTATTGTTACTCTGGCGTAGGGTATATGCGATATAATATAAAAGTTTTGTTTTCGAAATGATAGTTTCCCGGATTCGACGCATTATGAGTGATTTCTGTGTGTTTATTATGTTATAATTAAGTCTATGATTTGATATTTGATAGAGCAGTCTGACTGAGCGATGGTAGGCAGCAGCAGGCTCGTAAGCATTCATTCAAACAGCACTTTCGTGCGTTTTGCCAGCAGCTCTCACTGTGCTTCAAGCATTGCGCTGTTTTGACTTCAAGCCTATCACTACCGGATTAGGCTGGTGTAACCGATGTGAAATGGCTACTAGTTAGCGGGGTGCGCCGCTAATAGCGTTTAAAACGTCACTCGCTCTGAGACTTGGAGTAGTTGTTCCCCTTGCTCTGCATGGGTAACGCTTGCTTCGAGGGTGGCTGTTGTCGATGTGTTCCTCGTTTGAGCCCAGGTAGGAGCGAGGAGAGGACGTAAGCTATACTGTTACACTGGCAATACTAAAGTGCCTATAAGACTCCATAGTCAAGTATATGGAATACAAATGGTATAGAGAGAATAGTCCTATAATACTATATTAACTACAACCTAAAACTCTTTCCTTGGAATATTGAAGTCTCATGTTAAAGGAACCACCAGCTTTCATATGTTCTCGTGTTCTGAGCAAGGAACTTAAACGTTAGCTTTTTGCATGGCACATATTGCACTTTTACTTTCTTCTCAACACTTTGTTTTTGCATTATTTAACCAAATTGAACATGTTTCATTATTTATAGTCCTCGCGCCAATTTATTCAATATTTGAGGCTAAATTGATTTTTATTGATGTATTATATTAAGTTAAAATAAGTGTTCATTCAGTATTGTTGTAATTGTCATTATTACAAATACATTTWWAAAAAATCGGCCGATTAATCGGTWTTGTCTTTTTTTGGTCCTCCAATAATCGGTATCGGCGTTGAAAAATCATAATCGGTCGACCTCTAGTTCAGAGTGTGTTTTGATATTTTAACCTGCYTGTCGTGATCGCGTTTGGTGTGGTGGGACAAAATACATTTATGCACGATGGCGCACGCGTGCAGCCGGTTTGGGTTCCGTGTTAGAGGTATTTAGCAAACCAGGCCAAAGACCCCTCAGAGACACCAATACTCATTATCCGGCCCATTAGATTGGAATGGTCTACAGTATCAAAAGCTTTGGCCAAATCAATAAAAATAGCAGCCCAACATTGCTTAGAATCAAGGGAAATGGTTACATCATTTAGGACCTTTTAAGGTTGCAGTAAGAGAATACTATAGACATCAAGAAAGCCAAGTTTTTCCAACACTTTTGATAAACAGGGCAAAATAGAAATTGACCTATAACAGTTAGGGTCAGCTTGATCTCTGCCCTTTAAATAAAGGATGCACCGTGGCTGCCTTACGAGCAATGGGAACCTCCCCAGACAGGAGAGACAGTCTTGGCGATGATAGGGGCAGCAACCTTAGAAGAAATGGTCTGGCCTCCCGGGTGGCGCAGTGGTCTAAGGCTGTGCCACCAGAGACTCTGTGTTCGAGCCCAGGCTCTGTCGCAGCCGGCCGCGACCGGGAGGTCCATGGGGCGACGCACAATTGGCCCAGCATCGACTGGGTTAGGGAGGGTTTGGCCGGTAGGGATATCCTTGTCTCATCGCGCATTAGCGACTGGGGAGAAAAAGGGGGTAAAAATGTAATTTCAAAAAAAAGAAGGGGGTCAGATGTTTTTTGGGGGTCAGGTTTAGGAAGCTCCTTTAGCACCTCGGACTCAGTGACTGCCTGCAGGGAGAAACTTTGTAGCGGAGCAGGGGGAAAAGAGGGAGAAGCATCAGGGATAGTCGCATTAGAATGGTAGGAGATGAGGAAATGTTGGACGGGCAAGGAGGCATGGCTGAGTCAAATAGGAATCCTAACTTAATGAAGTGGTGATTAAAGAGCTCAGCCATTTGCTTCTTGTCAGTAACAACCACATCAACATTAAGGGACATGGGCAGCTGTGAGGGGGTGGGTTTATTCTCCATGTTTTTAACTGCTTTCTAGAACTTKTTGGTTAGACCCACATAGAGAGAACTGTTCCTTAAAGTAACTAACTTTGGCCTTCRGGATAGCRTGAGTGCACTTATTTCTCATTTGCCTGAACGAGAGCCAGTCAGCCTGATTAGGCATGTGCCGAGCCTTTCGCCGTCAAACAGTGATCGCTGTCATTACAGACAACACCAGACTGATACCTATCAGGATTATTTGTGAGGATAACATCAAGGAGAGTAGCCTTTTCTATGGGTTTGGAGTCATACCTTGTGGGATTGGTAATAATCTGAGAAAGATTCTGMGAGTCCCATTGCTTTTGGACTTGGTCAGGTGGTTTAAGCATGTCCCAGTTTAGGTCACCTAGCAGGACAAATTCAGACTTAGTGTAAGMGGCCAGGAGAGAGCTTAGGGCATTTAGGGTACAYGCCGGTGCTGATGGTGGACGATAACACCAAGGAAAAGTCAACAAAGAGCTATTTAAAAGTTTAATGCTTTAAACCAGCAAATCAAGTTGTTTGGGGACAGACTTTGTGGAGAGAACCGAGCACTGAATGTGTTCCTTGGTAAAGATTTCCACTCCACCACCTTTGGGGGTTCTGTCTTGCCAAAAAGGTTATTACCAGAAAGGTTAAAATCGGGTAAACAATACTTTCCTGTGGATATTTTCTCTCAAATTTGTATTTTTACAGGGACAGTGCACATCAATCAACGTTTCAGTAAATGTGCCGGTTTTAGCCAGCCGGCTAATTTTCAACCGCAGTCCCTGGGCAGGTTATTAAAAACAATTACAATACAGACAATCAGTGAGCACACGCAGAGCAACAGGACAAGCGAGACATAGCATGCAGACAGTACAAAAAGCAACAAGTTTGTGCTTAGCTTGTTGTTTATGGGTGGTTATAATGGCATGGTCTGAACTAGCTACAGATTGTTACACTGGATTTAACCAAATATTTTTGCTATCCATTACTGGGAGTTACAGGTTAGGTACTGTTTGGTGTAGCATAAAGAATATTCGACCAACCTTAACATGACGATACTATCTTCGTTCTCGATTCTGCCAAACATGTATTTTTTTTAAATGWCCGTGTCCAGATGCAGGTGTTATGTTTGACTTTAGAAAATGCTACGTAATTAAAGAGCCACTGAATACGCCGATTGGCACGTTTTGTTCTTCTGTTGCTAATTAGAAAAACGAGATTTCAGTCTTGGAGGGACATGGGCAGCTGTGAGGGGGTGGGTTTATTCTCCATGTTTTTAACTGCTTTCTAGAACTTCTGAGTTCTCTTCTGAGGTGTGTTTCCTGACAGATTCCACGTTTGTCTCATGCGGCACAAACATTAACCAATGTAGAAGTGGAAGCCTTTTTGACTTCCTCAAAATCCTCACAATTAATCTGACTCAAGACATTTGTAATTCATTTAGATGTTTTTGTCATCTAATTAAGGTGTTGTGTTTGGTACAGTATTTCTTGCTAATTGCCTATAATTTCCACCTTTTGTCTATTCCATTTGCACAACAGCATGTGACATTTATTGTCAATCAGTGTTGCTTCCTAAGTGGACAGTTTGATTTCACAGAAGTGTGATTGACTTGGAGTTACATTGTGTTGTTCAAGTGTTCCCTTTAATTTTTTGAGCAGTGTATATGGTACCAGTATACCCCCCCCCCCCCCCCCAACAAAACAATGACAAAATGAATTTAAAAAATAATAATATTATAATAATTTTCCCCCGTTGCAGGTGCTCTCTCATAACTTGTGCACTGTGATGAGGATCCCCCATGACCCGGTGGCCCTTGAGGAGCACTTCAAAGATGACGACGAAGGCCCCGTCTCTACACAGGGCTATATGCCCTACTTGAACAAGTTCATTTTGGACAAGGTGAGCCCCACATATAGTAGTTTTATTAGGATCCTCATTACCGATTGCACATGCAGCAGCTACTCCTCCTGGGGTCTACATAAAACATACAAATACATGACAAAGTAAAGAACAGTTTTAAACAAGAACAACAAGATATTACATTCAAATATACTGAACAAATATAAATGCCACATGCAACAATTTCTAAGAGTTACAGTTCATATAAGGAATTCAGTGAATTGAAATACATTAATTAGGCCCTAATCTATGGATTTCACATGACTGGTCAAGGGCACAGCCATGGGTGGGTCTGGGTGGGCATAGGCCCACCCACTTGCGAGCCAGGCCCAGCAACTGGGGAGCCAGGCCCAGCCAATCAGAATGAGTTTTTCCCCAAAAATGGCTTTATTACAGACATAAATACTCCTCAGCACCGCCTTGGACGATCCTGCGGGTGAATAAACTGGATGTGGAYGGCCTGGGCTGGCAGTCAGCATGCCAATTGCACGTTCCCTCAACTTGAGACATCTGTGGCATTGTGTTGTGTGAAAAAATCACATATTTTAGTGGCCTCTTATTGTCCCCAGCAAAAGGTGCACCTGTGTAATGATCATGCTGTTTAATCAGCTTCACTGGCAAAGGAGAAATGCTCATTAACAGGGATGTAAACATATTTGTGCAGAATATTTGAGCAAAATAAGCTTTTTGTGCGGATGGGAATTTTCTGTGATCTTTTATTTTAGCTCATGAAACACCTTTACATTTTTGTGTTTATTTTTGTATTTGTTTTTAAAGCTGAACTAAGATTTTTGCCTGAGTAACCTCTTGATTAGATATGTATTCAACCCCCTGAGTCCAATACATGTTAGAATCACCTTTGGCAGCGACTACAGATAAGTCTCTCTGGGAAAGGTTCTAACAGCTTTCCACACCTGGATTTGCCCATTTATTCTTTTCAGAATTCTTCAAGCTCTGTCAAATTAGTTGTTGATCATTGTTAGACATCCATTTTCAAGTCTTGACATAGATTTTGAAGCAGATTTAAGTCAAAGCTAACTCTGCCACTCAGGAACATTCATTGTCTTCTTAGTAAGCAACTCCAGTGTAGATTTGGCCTTGGGTTTTAGGTTATTGTTCTGCTGAAAGGTGAATTCATCTCCCGGTATCTGGTGGAAAGCAGTTACATTTTTTATCCTGGAAAAACACCCTAGTCCTTAACAATTACAAGCATTTCCATAACATGATTCAGCCACCACTAATCTGGACGCTTATAAAAAGTCCCGCTATGCCCTCAGACGAACCGTCAAACAGGCAAAGGGTCAATACAGGACTAAGATTGAATCCTACTACACTGGCTTTGATGCTCGTTGGATGTGGCAGGGCTTGAAAAATATTACGGACTATGAAGGGAAGCCCTGCCTCTAGCTGCCCAGTGATGCGAGCCTACCAGACGAGCTAAATTCCTTTAATGCTCGCTTCGAGGCAAGCAACACTGAAGCATGCATGAGAGCACCACCTGTTCCAGATGACTGTGTGATCATGTTCTCCGTAGTGGATGTGAGCAAGACTTTTAAACAGGTTAACATTCACAAAGTCGCGGGGCCAGAAGGATTACCAGGACGTGTACTCAAAGCATATGCGGAACATGGTGGTCTTCACTGACATTTTCAACCTCCCCCTGACCGAGTCTGTAATACCTACATGTTTCAAACAGACCACCATAGTTACCTGCCTAAAATAATTTAGGCAAGTAACCTGCCTAAATGATTTCCGCCCCGTAGCGCTCACGTCGGTAGCCATGAAGTGCTTTGAAAGGCTGGTCATGGCTCACATCAACACCATCATGCCGGAAACACTAGACCCACTCCAATTCGCATAATGCCCCAACAGATCCACAGATGACGCAATCTCTATTGCACTCCACACTGCCCTTTCCCACCTGGACAAAAGGAACACCTACGTGAGAATGCTGCTCATTGACAACACTTCTTATATTTCAGTTTTGTAATACAATTATTATTATTTCTTTTTCAAAAAACATGTTTTGTTTTGTCCTGATGGGGTATTGTGTGTAGCTTGAGAACCGCGTTGCAGTTCTTGACACAAACCGGTTTGCCTGTCGCCTACTACCATTAAATCTTTTGTCTCACCCATTCAGCCTTTTTATTTATTTTTTATTTAACCTTTATTTAACTAGGCAAGTCAGTTAAGAACAAATTCTTATTTTCAATGACGGCCTAGGAAGAGTGGGTTAACTGCCTTGTTCAGGGGCAGAACGACAGATTTGTACCTTGTCAGCTCGGGGATTCGAACTTGCAACCTTTCGGTTACTAGCCCAACACTCTAAACACTAGGCTTAAAAAAATCCTTATTTAACCTGTCTCCTCCCCTTCGTCTACACAGATTTTGAAGTGAATATAACAAGTGACATCAATAAGGGATCATAGGTTTCACCTGTTCAGTCTACAGTATGTCATGGAAAGAACTTATGTTAAAGTTTTGTGTATAGGCGTGATTGTGCATAGGGTCAGTGCAGATAGTCCGGTTAACCATTTATTTAAATATTTAACTTCTACCCCAAGCCATAAGCCTGCTGTCTTGGAGCCTGTTGGTTTGAGAACAGTCTATGGCTAGAGTGGCTGGAGTCTTGTGATTTTTTTGGGGGGGGGGCCTTCCTGACACCACCTGATATAGAGGTTCTGGATGGCAGGGAGCTCGGCCCCAGTGATGTACTGGGCTGTCCACACCACCCTCTGTAGCTCTGTGGTTGAGGGCGGTGCATTTTCCATACCAAGCGGTTATGCAGCCAGTCAAGATGCTCTCAATGGTGCAGCTGTAGAACTGTTTGAGGATCCGATGGCACATGTCAAATCTTTTCAGCCTCCTGAGTGGGAAGAGGCACTGTCATGCCCTCTTCACGAKTATGTGGGTGTGTGTGGACCATGTAAAGTGCATGCCAAGGAACTTGACACTCTTGACCCACTCCACTACAGCAATGTGCTCTCCTGTAGTACACAATCATCTCCTTGGTCTAACTGACGTTGCGAGAGAGGTTGTTGTCCTGGCACCACGCTGCTAAGTCTGTCCTCCTCCCTGTAGGCTGTCTCATCACCGTCAGTGATCAGGTCTATCACCGGCGTATCGTCAGCAATCTTGATGGTGTTGGAGTTGTGAGTGGCAACGCAGTRGTGGGTGAACAGGGAGTACAGGAGGGGACTAAGCGTGCACACACAACAATCTTACATAGTTATTTCCCCTCTTGTCCAGGTGGGAGAGGGCAGTGTGAAGTGCAATTGAGATTCCGTCATCTGTGGATCTGTCGGGGCTGTATGCGAATTGGAGTGGGTTCGGGGTGTCTTGGATGATGATGGTGTTGTGTGTCATGACCAGCCTTTCAAAGCCTTCATAATTACAGATGTGAGTGCTACAGGGCCATAGTCATTTAGGTAGGTCACCTTGGAGTTCTTGGGAACAGGGACAATGGTTGTCAGTTTGAAACATATTGGGATTACAGACTGGGACACGGAGAGAGTGGACATTTCAGTGAAGACACTTGCCAGCTGATCTGTGCATGCTTTGAGAATGCATCACTGGTATTCCGTTTGGCTTGACGGCTTTGCGAGTGTTAACCTGTTTTTATAAGTTTTACTCACATTCGCSACAGAGAGCAAGATCATGCAGTCATCCGGAACAACGGGCTTTCACGCAAGACTCAGTGTTCTATTCCTCGATGCGAGCATAAAAAGCATTTAKCTCGTTTGGTAGTTCTGCATCACTGGGCATCTCACGGCTGGGRCTCCCTTTGTAATCKTTTATCAACTGCAAGCCCTGCTACATACAATGAGCATCGTATCGACGTCGTATCTGATGTAGCGCTATATTCTCTTCTGTCACTTCCTCAAGTTCTCATTGCTCAAGTACTTAGAAAAGGTTTCAGGAACCGAGATATGACATAGACAAATGTCAAGAGCCCCCCCCCCCCACCCAAGTGGCTATGACCCTACCACACAGGGATACTCCACCCTAAAGGTCGTGTGTGTGTGTGAGACTCTTCCTCACTGACTCACTCCACTTGTCAGACAATGACAATGACTCAGCCGGAGAGACAATCAAGTCCATCGCTGACTGTTCCACAGAATTCCCCATTCTCCCATTTGGACCTCTGCAGTCGCTCACTTTGTGGAGCACATCATTCCTTCTAGCCGACTAACCCTGTAGAAACCTGGAATGCATTGTTCATTGGAAGCTCTGATGTCAAAAGGGGAATGAAAGAAAGCAAGGCTCCACAAACATCAGAGCATCAAAATAGTTCAAGGCTTGTATTCAACATTTTAAGGCTGCTATGGCAGAACTATTTCCCAATTTTTCATGTCTTGCTTCTGTATAATTCTGTATTTATAGTATGCTGACGACTTTTTTCACTGTATCATTCTGCTTTGTTTGCAAAGTTAGTATGATGATTCAAATTCAGTCCATTTATCAGTCATAGGCATAGCCTTTGCCTAGACCTCAACATATTTCAATCCAGCTTTCATGATCGAGTAATCCATTGGCGCTATCATATTTTTTATAGATGTACCTTTTTTTTGTCATTTAATTTCACAATTACATTTGTTCCCTCTCTCCTTTTTTCCTTTTGACTTCAGTATATAAACGGGCATCTCTGTGTGMTGTGATAATTTGACGATAGGATGTTTCAGCTTCCTGGAGGACCCAAGGACAGTGATAAGACTGTTTGTAAACCACTTAGGATGTTCCACTGCAGAGAATACTAATGAACACGTGTATCTGCAGTGGAGAGGCAGCGCTGGGTGCTGGAGGGGCCGTGACAAAGCCCCCCATTGTTGATGTGCAGAGAGTGGGAGAATGGCAGGGATTGAGGTAGAGGGAAAGGGAGCCACTGCCTCAGTCTGGACCGGCTAGTACGGAGCGAGAACGAGCCGAGCAATGACATGACATTGTGAGGACAAAGAGAGAGCTGCTAGTTCATACCAATCCAACTTTCACAACTTTTCTACTGCTCCTCCCTCTGCCTCTATCTGCTAACCTCACTGGTGTTACTGTGAAACTATCCAACAGATTCATCAACAATGATAGAAATGTATGAATGTATGCCATTATTGTGGATATATGTCCATCTATTCATTAAGGAGGATGTTTTAAACACTCCTAAAGATGTCCAGGCTCCTGATGATGATGAGACACATGCAGCTTGCATTTCGATAGTATCTCTGTTTGTTTATCTGCTGGTTATCTCTTGCTATTTTTAAATGGCTGCTCATCAATGTCAGGCCCATCTCTCTGTTGTGTTTTATCATGACTGCTCCGATGTATCAGTTGAGTGAGTCCTACATCTGTGTAAACGGCTCAGTGAGCTGAGGTTAATGCAAATGTCGTGTCAGGATGTCCTGTGTTAGAACAGTCTTCTATTCCAGTGCCACTGTGGGGGCTCCTAATCTACATGATTCTGCGGAAAGCTTGCCAATAGTTCTCATGGAAACACCAGTGTATGTTCATTCACTGCTGGGAGAAAACATTTCCCTTCTACAGCACTGATTGTACTGTTTTCAAGGGTTTTCCTCCCTTTCTGTTGTCGATTTCGAGATCCATTTTTGGACTTTTTAAATTAATGATAGTGTGGCAAAAAGATAACATTGAAGATGTCCTGAGTACAGGACCAGCTTATTGTCTAATTTGTGMTTTTCCTCATATGAAAAATGCCTGTCTCCAGCCAAGTGACATAAGAGAAATGTTTCCTGATTTCAGGTCCAGGACAACTTTAATCGGCAGGATTTTAACAGAATGTGCTGGACCCTGTGTGCCCGGAAGAACCTCAACAGAACACACCTCCTCATCTCGGATGAKGACGCCTTCAAGATCTGGTGCATCTTCAACTTCCTGTCCGAAGACAAATACCCACTGGCCATAGCCACTGAGGAGGTAAGATTAGACAGGGGTCGTGTTCATTAGGCACCCAACGGAAGGAAAAGGACAAACGGCCAGGCACTGTCCAATAAACGCTKATTTCTGTTTTCTTTTGCAAAATGTTTTAAAACATTTTCGGCGCGTGTCCTAATGAACATGACCAGGGCTCTGATGCTGGCACATTTAGCCCCAACACAAACTTCACTTTGTGCAACATTTGGGTTGATCATTACCAGCTAAATCAGTCATCGGTTGTAAAGCTAATTAGTCAAGCTCACGATACAARGTTATTTTCGTGCTCCGTAGTGCACATCAATGAAACCTCTACCTCTGTCACAGTGGACTACAGAAGAAGGGAGTGGGTTATGGGTAAAGAATTATTGTTCTGATCCACTGTTGCGTTTTACATACAGTTTTGGAGAAACACCCTCGCCACTCCCAATCCGCTCTCACAGAAAAGGAAGTTAGCAACTTCCTGTTTTTTTATTTATTAATTTAATTTAACTAGGCAGGTCAGTTGAGAACAAATTATTATTTACAATGACGGCCTACCAAAAGTCCTGCTGCGGGGGCTGGGATAAGAAAAWATATATAAATTAATATAGGACAATACACACATCACGACAGGAGAGACACCATAACACTACACTACATAAAGACAGACCTAAGACAACAACACAGGGTGGCAACAACACATGACAACAGCATGGTAGCAACACAACATGGTACGAACACTATTGGGCACAGACGACGGCACAAAGGGCAAGAAGGTAGAGACGTGATTTAAGTCTTTGAATGAAGAGATTGAGAACTGTCCAGTTTGAGTGTTTGTTGCCGCTCGTTCGTCGCTAGCTGCAGCAAACTGAAAAGAGGAGTGACCCAGGGATGTATGTGCTTTGGGGACCTTTAACAAAATGTGACTGGCAGAACGGGTGTTGTATGTGGAGGATGAGGGCTGCAGTAGCTATCTCAGATAGGGGGGAGTGAGGCCTAATAGGGTTTTATAAATAAGCATCAACCAGTGGGTCTTGCGATGGGTATACAGAGATGACCAGTTTACAGATGAGTATAGAGTGCAGTGATGTGTCCTATAAGGAGCATTGGTGGCAAATCTGATGGCCGAATGGGAAAGAACATCTAGCCACTCGAGAGCACCCTTAACTGCCGATCTAGAAATTACGTCTCCATAATCTAGCATGGGTAGGATTGTCATCTGAATCAGGGTTAGTTTAGCAGCTGGGTTGAAGAGGACCGATTACAATAGAGGAAACCAAATCTAGATTTAACTTTAGCCTGCAGCTTTGATATGTGCTGAGAGAAGGACAGTGTACCGTCTAGCCATACTCCCAAGTACTTGTATGAGGTGACTACKTCAAGCACTAAACCCTCAGAGGTAGTAATCACACCTGTGGGAAGAGGGGCATTCTTCTTACCAAACCACATGACCTTTGTTTTGGAGGTGTTCAGAACAAGGCTAAAGGTAGAGAAAGCATGTCGGACACTAAGAAAGCTTTGTTGTAGAGCATTTAACACAAAATCCGGGGAGGGGCCAGCTGAGTATAAGACTGTATTATCTGCATATAAATGGATGAGAGAGCTTCCTACTGTCTGAGTTATGTTGTTGATGTAAATGGAGGAGAGCGTGGGGCTGCTCGACAATGCAACAACAATAAGAAATAAAAGATAAGAATACGAACATGAAGTAAATGGTTCAATAGAATAGTAAACATTGTAGCATAAGTATAACACAGGAAGGCACTTTATTTACACATGTTTTGGGGGGGCAAGTGTTTTTAAATTGTGCACTATTTAGAAATCATAATAATAGTATGGTAGCAGCAGTTGTGATGTCTGCGTGAGCGCATGTGTGCTAAGGTGAGGAGAACCAGAGCATGTGGTCAGTCCAGTTCAAGTGTTCAGCACTCTGATGGCTTGTAGGTAGAGCCTGTTGGTATCAGACCTCATGCTCCGACACCGTCTGCCTGACGGTAAGGGCGTAAACGGCTCGTGGCTGGGGGTGTGTTGGGTCCTTGATGTAGCTGCGGGGCTTCCTCAAGCACCGTTTTGAGTAGATGTCCTGGATGGGTGGGAGCACCGTCCCATTAATGTACTGGGCCATCTTCACCACCCGCTGGAGGGCCTTGCGGTCGTGAACGTAGCAATTCCCATACCAGGCCGTAATGCAACCGTTCGGGACGCTCTCGATGGTGCAGCAGTAGTATTTGGAGAGGACCTGAAGTAGTAGTATTATTTATTGGGATCCCCAATTAGCCGCTGCTCCTGTCCTATGAGCCGTTCCGGCTCACACAAGCCAAGGATTCGTGCAAGTCCACCCACCTACATAATACAATAAGCGCCCCCGTGCGTGCTGACGTGTGTCTGTGTACTCACCTGTGTCTCTTCCCAACCCCCCTCAGATCGAGTACTTCCTGCGCAAGCTGACAGAGGCCATGGGTGGCAGCTGGGTGGAGGAGCGCTTCGAGGACTACAAGCTTGAGCTTTGCACCAAGCAGCAGTGCCTGAGTGCCTGGGAGATAATCACCCTGGTGGGCACTGGCACTTTCAGCAAGGGCATGGACCGCCAGACCCTCTCTATGGGCATCACCGAGGTCTTCCACGAGCTCATCCTTGACGTATTCAAACAGGTCGGCCTCAGAGCCATTTATATCTCCATGCCTTGGCAAATGTTGATGTCAACCAAACTACCGTCATGTGACGTGTCCATGGTCGATGGATGGCGTTGACCAGTGTTATGTACTAGCAATACTGTAGCATGGATCYAGCTTTTAAACACCACACACCAACACAATGTTTGGCTGAGTGTAGTGTCGCCTTTTTTATAGGAACCACATGAATATTGACGATTTTAGAATCTCAAATGCAACACTACAAATGGTGGCTGTGCGGCGGTAAACTAAGCAATTATACTGAAACGTCTCCTGCTAGTTTTTCAACACCGATATTAACACAAACCGACAAAGACAGAAACACAAAACTGTCTGAGCCTCCTGTTTTTCGCTTGCTGCAGGGCTACATGATGAAAAAGGGTCACAAGAGAAAGAACTGGACAGAACGCTGGTTCCTCCTGAAGCCCAACTCCATATCCTACTACGTGAGCGAGGACCTGGCAGAGAAGAAGGGTGACATCCTGCTGGATGGAAACTGCTGTGTGGAGGCAAGGAACACTAAACGACAACAGTAAACACCAACGACCAATGCTCATACATTCATTTGAACCCTTAACCTAACTATAAAATGCATGTTGGTGGAAGAGTGTAAAACAAATTATGAAATTGTCTTTACAGTCGTTACCGGATAAGGAAGGGAAGAAGTGCCTGTTCTATGTCAAATGCTCCGACAAAAGCTATGAGATCAGCGCGTCGGATAAGAAGAGGAAACAGGAATGGATACAGGGTAGGAAGTGGACGTATTTCATTTGTATTTAATCAGAAATGAAAGCWCTTGTACATTGCTCATACCGTATTTATAGATTACAAATGTATATTGTTTTTGTGTTTCGAATCCTGTTGTGTAATGTAACTAGTTCTCAATTCTCTCACCATGCAATTGATCTCCTGTTGGTATTATGGAAAGTATAGGACTGTACATCCAGACTTTATTCATGGGTATAAGTACAGGGGCACGTTCAGCAGAGCTCAACATTGTGGAACGTTCAGATAGAAATATGTTATGTAGAATAGTCAGGCCTCTCTGACATGATTAATAAGTAGTCATATCAGCTTTACTCATCACATTTCTYTCTGCAACATTCCACAACATTTCCCTATACTGAACATGGCCCAGCCTTGGACCTGACCCCTGTCTGGTGTCTCTTCTCCATTTCAGCCATCCAGACGTGTATCAGTCTGCTGAAGCTGGGCCGGCCGGCGCCGCARCGCGAGTCCCGCCAGAAGCGGAGGGAGTTGAGGCAGAAACAGCAAGCGGAGCAGGAGGAGCTAGAGCTCAGGATGAGGGAGCTGCAGARGGCCAACGAGAACAAGCAGCAGGAACTGGAGGCCATGAGGAAGGTGAGCTCACTCACAACGGTCAACGTCCTCCCTTTGCTACTATGACCTTTTCAAACTACAGAGTTGAGCTGCCCTGTGCTGGCCTAGTTATGCATCCACAATGTGAAGGGAAAAAAAACTCCAAGTCAGCACATTAAGGTAGTGTAAAAATGGTAGGTAACACTTTACTTGACACTCAGCGTCATAACACATTATGACACTTTCATAACCATGTCATACGTCATAACAGCTGACATAACTTGTCATAACCTGTTATAATATYGTCCTAACACTGTCATGACACATATATTTAGACCTGTTGTGACATACAGTATATTGCGTTAATTTATGGCTGGTTATGACACCTACATAAGTGTCAATGTTACACCCCTGAAAAAGGGTAGAAAGAATCACGATAGTGATACGGAATGTTTACTCATTGAACGTTTAGTGCTATGAGAAAAAGACCGCGAATTCTCCGTGAACTTGAGTGGAGACCAGAGCAATCGATCTCAGGCTCATAGATTAAGAGCATTTAGTAGATCACAGATTAGCACTTTTATCCACGACAACATAAAGGAATCAACATAACGTTTACACATTCCTCTCACAATTCGTACCCTTTGTATGCTTGACGGATTTTAACAGAATTATATAAATGTTATCAATCTATCAACTAATACTGACTGCATGATCTTCTTAACCTTAGATGTTTTAAGATCCTCACACTATGAATTTACTAATACTTTTTAATGTATAACAGGCTATTAGTATTTCCTTTAACCTGTCACATCAAAACCCGCAAAACGTTCCATTACATAACAGCCTACTATATATATATATGGCTGGTTGTGTTGACTAATATATATATATATATATATATATATATATATATATTAGTCATCAGCAACAGAGCATTGGGGTAGGTGCATGTCTGATATCAATGTGTGAGCAATTACAATTATACTTTTACAGGGTCTATATATTTAAATGTATATAGACCCTGTAAAATTATCATTGTATGTATGTATATATATATATGTATATATATTAGACCCTGTAAAATGATCATTGTAATTGCTCGCACATTGATGTCAGACATGCACCTACCCCAATGCTCTGTTGCTGATGAATGCAGGAGCYGATTTCAGGTGCAGGACAAGACTGATGACTGATATAAGGGCATGTACCTGATAGGCCTATCTGGCTTATATGATTAGGATGGTCATAATGCTTATTGACAGTGTCATAAAGTATATTTTCTTAGTCCAAGTAAAGTGACACAGGATGGTCATAATGCTTCATGACAGTGTCATAAAGTGTATATCTCTACAAGTTATTTAAAATATGACTAAAGAATTTATAAAAAAATTAAACAGGATTTTAGAAACAAACTTTCCAACAAAAGGATACTTCTTGGCGAGGAATTTTATGGGGGGGAATAAATGTGGGTTTGACACTCTTGTGTAGGTGTCATAACCAGCCATACAATAACACGTCACAACAGGTGTAAATATATGAGTAATGACAGTGTTATGACCATATCATGACAGGTTATGACATGGTTATGGGTGTCAAGTAAAGTGTTACCAAATGGAGTCATTAGAATCCGTTTCCACCTACTATCTCCACTGTTCTTAGTCTAGTCTGGAAGTCACGAGGATAGTTGCTGGTACACATTTAAAACAGTCGGGGGGGAATGTGGTTCATCTCCGTCATCGCTTAAATGAAGAGAAGACCTGTGAAATGACAGTGCTACTTAAGGATGTAGGTCACCTGAAAGACTAACTTTTTAKATGTGTGAAGTTCCTCCCACAGAAACAGTTTGTGGTAGGTAGATTCAGTGCCATGTGTGCTTCTGAATGTTAACAATAGAATAGCCCTACTTTTTGGTTTCCTCAATGGTTTCGCAATGTGAGAATGTGGGTTGTGCTGTTCAGGGGAATGAAGTGTGTGTGTGCACTTAGCTTTTTGTCACTTCCACWTCACTCATTTTCCCAGTCAACTCTCTTAATACTGATTAAAGTTCTTTCAGTCTGGCCTTTTGATGCAGTTTATTCACAGTTGAAGTCCAATTGTCACTGCTCAGTTGGGTCTTTAATTACAGATGAAATGTCACTTAAATTAGATGTTTCCTCATTTCACTCGGCAGCAAAAAACATGGACAGTTAAAATCAAATYCATGATGGCAYTATTCTSCTATACATGCGGTAAAGAGGTCAATGGAATGCAGACCATTTGGCGACCATTCAAAAAATCGGATCTAAGAAKGTGGATATTCGTCAAATTCGTCATAATTTGTGTTCTAACAGGCCCACAATGTGGTAGACTGTATTTGGTTGTTTTCGCTYCATAATATTTAGAAGTTGTTCTTTTTGGMTTCAGAAAAAATGTCCGCAAAATGRTAACTCCCATTCGTATAAGCTGGTTGCATAGCTAGCCATATAGAATTTGGTGGTGGTATTTGAAGCCGTTTTTTTAAGTGTAATGCCGTTGATTTGTGACGACATCCATACTAYTATTATACTTTTTACCCTAACATTATGTGACATACACATGGACTGTTGTTTAAATTGTAGGCGGATTTTGATGGGCGGCAATGAGGAGATTCTGAATCTTTCCCCCTCGTGGCGTTTCCATTGTTTTGGTTGAARTCCATTGATCTCTTTAACACATGTATTGAGCTGATTTTATATTAACAAAGCAGTTCCMGTTATGAGTGAAAAAACATTCGGAAATGTTATTTCACTGGTCGGTGTTACTGTACTAACACTTCATCTTCAGTATGTTCAGGCCCTCTATTTTCTGTAGAGATTGGTAAGAAAGATGGTGCTCTAAGTTCCAGTACATACCAGTGCTTCTCTTCAATACCCATTGTAGCAGAGCTCTTATAGATGAGACCCATGACTAGTCATCTGGACAAGCTCAAATGAGCCATACAACAATACCATAAAACGTTATTGTCCAATGTAACACATGCAGTGTAGCTGTGGACAATCATTGGATTTATTGGGGCAACAATGTCCCTGTGTCTGAACGTTCATTGTGCCCCTAGTACTCGATGCATAATGAATGAACAACAATCTCCCATTGAGGTGCAACAAGTTCCCGTCTCTCATACTCCCCAGTCCAGGACAGGTCTGTGGTACACACAGGACTGGAGGGTGAGGGGTCGGCGCCCTTTATTAACCCTGGGTTCACTTGTACACGGTAGCCATTCTGTGATCGGTTGGTCACTTCACACTAACCTGCGGTAGTGAGTGAGTAACGAACYAGTTAGGTCAATTGACTAGTCACGGCTGCACGGAAAGAGTCAAATTAGGATTAGTCGGCAGTTTTGAAGATTGCACTGTCGTGGATAGCAGCTGTTTTACAGGGTCCTGAACAATTCTGCTGTTGTTCTTATGTTGATTTCAACTTATTTTGTACGTCTTGTCTCCGCCATTCATTTCCTATGACCGAAAACGGCTTCTGGAGGTCAGAACAGCGATCACTAATCTTGATTTCTACTTCAACAGGTCGGCAGCTCTAGACGTTCGGCTTACTCCGGATTCAATTAACAACCAAGTTGAATTTAAAATAACGTAGTTGTTGGAAGGGACAATCTGCAGTTCAAACAATGAAAAAAGTGTCCTGCCCTGCCATTGTGTTGGTGAACAGCTGAAGGATGGGGCTGTAGAAATGAACCGCRTTCAAATTCATAGACCGAGCTATGGATGCAAGGACTGAACTTCCATGAGATCAAAATGACAGTTTGAACCATGTTTTGAGGCTATACAGTGTTGGTTTACATGTTCATTGTTTACAAACAAGGTTATGTRTTGGGTCCTGATTGGGTATGACAGTTGAACTAAGCGCATGAGGCATTTATAAGTTAACAGTGCCTTCAGAAAGTATTCATACCCCTTGACTTATTGCACATTTTGTTTGCAGCCTGAATTAAAAATGGATTCAATATATGTTTTTTCTCACCCATCTACACACAATACCCCATGACAAAGTGATGGGAATGTTTGCAAATTTATTTGAAAATTAAATGGAGAAATATCTCATCTACATACGGTACCAGTCAAAGGTTTGGACACACCTACTCATTCCAGGGTTTTTCTATAATTTTTTAATATATTTTTTAAACTATTTTCTACATTGTAGAATAATAGTGAAGACCTCAAAACTATGAAATAACACATTGAATTATGTAGTAACCAAAAAACTGTTAAACAAATCGATCTATTTTATATTTGAGATTCTTCAAAGTAGCCACCCTTTGACTTGATGACAGCTTTGCTCACTCTTGGCATTCTCTCAACCAGCTTCATGAGGAATGCTTTTCCAACCGTCTTGAAGGAGTTCCCACATATGCTGAGCACTTGTTGGCTGCTTTTTCCTTCACTCTGCAGTCCAACTCATCCCAAACATCTCAATTGGGTTGAGGTCGGGTGATTGTGGAGGCCAGGTCATGTGATGCAGCACTCCATCACTCTCCTTCTTGGTCAAATAGACCCTACACAGCCTGGAGTGTGTTGGGATCATTGTCCTGTTGAAAAACAAATGATAGTCCCACTAAGCACAAACCAGATGAGATGGCGTATCGCCGCAGAATGCTATGGTAGCCATGCTGGTTAAGTGTGCCTTGAATTCTAAATAAATCACAGAAAGGTGACACCAGCAAAGACACCATCACACCTGCTTCACGGTGGGAATCACACATGCAGAGATCATCCGTTCACCTACTCTGCGTCTCACAAAGACACGGCGGTTGGAACCAACAATCTCAAATTTGGACTCATCATACCAAAGGACAGATTTCCACCGGTCTAATGTCCATTGCTCATGTTTCTTGGCCCAAGCAAGTCTCTTCTTATTATTGGTGTCCTTTAGTAGTGGTTTCTTTGCAGCAATTTGACCATGAATGCCTGATTCACGCAGTCTCCTCTGAACAGTTGATATTGACGTGTCTGTTACTTTAAACTCTGTGAAGCATTGTATTTTGGTCTGCAATATCTGAGGCTGGTAACTCTAATGAACCCATCCTCTGCAGCAGAGGTAACTCGGGGTCTTCCTTTCCTGTGGTGATCCTCATGAGAGCCAGTTTCATCATAGCGCTTGATGGTTTTTGCGACTGCACTTGAAGTAACATTCAAAGTTATTGAAATTTTCCGGATTGACTGACCTTCATGTTTTAAAGTTATGATGGACTGTCGTTTCTCTTTTACTTATTTGAGCTGTTCTTGCCATAATATGGTATTTTACCAAATAGGGCTATCTTCTGAATACCACCCCTACCTTGTCACAACACAACTGATTTGCTCAAACGCATTAAGAAGGAAAGAAATTCCACAAATTTACTTTTAACAGGGCACACCTGTTAATTGAAATGCATTCCAGGTGACTACCTCATGAAGCTGGTTGAGAGAATGCCAAGCGTGTGCAAAGCTGTCATCAAGGCAAAGGGTGGCTACTATATGCTATGTTATACATATTGAAACCATGCAATTCTTTATTTTTAATTTTTAAATTGAACCTTTATTTAACTAGGCAAGTCAGTTAAGAACAAAGTCTTATTTACAATGACATCCTAGGAACAGTGAGTTTACTGCCTTGTTCAGGGGCAGAACTGCCTTCTCAGCTCCGGGATTCGATCTCGCAACCATTCTGTTACTGGCCCAACGGCTCTAACCACTAGGCTACCTGCCGCAATAACGTAGAACAATGTGGAATGCAAACATGTTCAACGTATTTAACAAAGATGGGATATGGCCTACATTTTGTTTCTGTAGGCTATTTAACAAACTAGGCTATAATGGACTAACATTCGGATTGGAGTTGATGACACCGCAATACATAAGACCGTAAATACACAATTTGAAGCAACCACATATTTAGCCATGGAGCACGTTTTGATTGGCCAGTGAGGAGCAAGCCTCTAACTTTTGTATTAATCAAAACCCAGCCCTTTCGCGCTACCACCAGCTGCAGTCCCATAATTCATGCAGTGAAAATGGCAAAAWATATTTCTGACACAACCTTGGACCTATAGCGCTTCCGCCAGTGCTAAGATTTACCATTGCGTCAGGTGTATCTGTCGTCAATTATGCTCAATTATGTAATGACTGTTCCCTCCGCTATTGGTCAGAAACTGGAGGAGGCGGCGGCCAATGCGGCAGAGGAGGAGAGGAGACTCCTGCAGACGCAGACTGAACAACAGGATCGCTACAGGGTGGACCTTGAGAGGGAGAAAWTGGTACCTACCTACACACAATTTAGTGACCAAAAGAGAGATTGTTTAGACTGTAAGCGACACCCACAGCTGACTACTAAACACTATGTGGCCAGCTACTTATTTGACTTCAACAAATTGGGCCGCACCCCTTTAGTTGGCTACTATTTCATTACGCTGGCTTTTCAGGGACCCACTGCACCCAGTGAGACTTCTCTTTATTTATTCAGTCAATTCTTGGGTCCATGAAAAAGGATTTCAACTTTCTAGTTATTTTATCCCCCTGTTTATGCTCTTAAGCTCATAACCTCTGACATGTAGTCCAAACATCCTACTGGCAGACTTTATAAATGACATCAGTTTATAGAACCATCTATCAATGAGGTGTTCCATTTATTTTATTCTCTCAAGTCAATGTCTGCTCTGTTTCAGGATGTACCCACAAGGGTTGCGTCCTTTCCCCCCCCCCTGTTATAAAAAAGAAAATTAACATKATTTTTACAGATTGGCATTTGCGGTGGCAAGTGTTTCCAATCAGGAACTGTCATAGCCTGAATGGTAGGGCTGAATGATAGGAAATTAGTGGGCTTAAGATAGAAAAGGAAGTGAGTGGTACACAATGGGTTAAATGAGTGATTTAAAAGGGATAGGTATTTTTGTATTTTTAATACATTTGAAGTAAGTTAAATGAGTGCTACAGCCTACTAAGCGCCGACTCCTAGTGAATGGGTCGTCCGGTCCAAGAGCACCACTAGATTTAGTCTTGGATACCTGTAGGGCTCTTTATACAAGTGTCTTCTCGCCGGTCCTCAGGTGCGACAGGAGATGGAGGAGCAGGTAGCTCAGAAGTCCACTGAGCTGGAGCAGTACCTGCAGCGCGTCCGCGAGCTGGAGGACATGTACCACCGCCTGGAGGACGCACTGGAGGAGGAGAGAGGCGCCAGGCAGGACGAGGAGACGGTTCGCAGGCTCCAGGCCCGGTCAGTGCTCCACACACACAGAAAAGCAGGCATATACGCATGCACTCTTGAGATGAATGTACAGTGATGGACTTCATTGTCTCTCTGGCTGAGTCACTGTAATTGTCTGACAAGTGGAGTTTGTCAGTGAGGAAGAGGGAAACGCACGCACACAAAGCCCCCCCCAATGGATTCACGAGGGGGATACACACACGTGGGCAACAGTCCCTCTTGTACAGAAACACTTCCTTCCTTCCTCTGCTGACATTTGTGCTTCTCTGGGCTCAGCACTTCTCACATTGTGTTCTGAGTAGGGCATTTGTGTGGGTGTGCGTGCGTTGCGTATATGCTAGGGTGGATTTATGTTTGCAGTGTAATTGTGTTTTTGATCAACACATCTCTTTTTTCCCCTGTTTTGAATGTGACACATTCTGTACTATCTGTTCCCTGGACTTTCTGTCCACGTCTCTCCAGGTTACTGGAGGAGGAGGTGACCAAGAGGGCTGAGCTGGAGCAGATCCACCTCCACCAGCAGAGGACCATCACTGAGACGGAGGCGGAGAAACAGGAGTTGGAGAAGGAGGGAACGGCCAAGGAAAGTGCCCTGCAAGCCGCCATGCTGCAGTTGGAGCAACTAGAGAGTGAGAGGCAGGGGGCACTGGAGCAGTACCAGGTGAGACATGTATTAGGGTCGGTTTCCAGGATTGAAGATTTACGGCCTGCTTCTGGACTAAAATGTACTTTCGACAGAGGTTCTTCATTGAGCATGCTTTTCAGTTCAGGAGTAGGACTAATTTMGGGTCTGTTAGAACTAGGGTGCTTGAGTTGTGGTGCTAGAACAATGCCTAATTAGATGTTTAGGGGGTGCTAGAGCGGTGTCTAGGCAACTACTACCAGACGGCAATTGTAGGGGGCACTAGAGTTCTACAGGTGAGCCGTGGGTTGTCCTGTTTCAGTATTAAAAACCAACTTCCACTTAATTTGAAAATGAGATGACTTACTTGTACAAATCGACTGAGATCGTCTCTTCTTTGTTTGTCACAGGAGGTAATGCAGAAACTGGAGGACGCAGCGAACAACACCAGGACCTGGAAACATAAAGTGGCCCACCATGAGGGATTGGTCCGCCTCATTCAACCAGGTAACACAACACTATATTACTGCGCACTTTCCCTCTCTCCTCCTTTTATCAATACTCTCTTCATTTAGCTATATTTCCGCTCTGTCCTGTTCTGGTATTTTTCTTTCTCACCATCTGTGGCCTGGGCGCATCTCAATAATCTAAAGTGGCTTCCCCTCCTCATTTCCTTTCCTTTGTCTGCAGTGATGTGAAAGACCTTTATGATTTTTGTTTTCTCAGGTTCAAAGGGGCCTCAGAATATCACTAACTGGGGCCCAGCAGCCTTCACTGAGGCAGAACTAAGCCTGAGGAAGAAYGATTGGCAGGAGCGGAAGAACCGACCCGCCCAGACCCAGTAGAGCCCCCATTCAACACACTCATGGTTGCTGAAACATTGATGGAACATTGATGCAACTTTGCCCTCAGTGTGAAATGTTGCGTCTTCAGCATTCATTAACTCAAAAGGGAACAGGGAAGGCAGGCTCGCTTTTACACAGATACCAGGGTTGTGTTCATTAGGCACCAAATGGAAGTCAACAAACTGAAACAGTGTCCAATAGGAAATTGTCTTTTTCCGTTGCAAATCGATTTGAAACGTTTTCTGTTTCGTGCCCTAATGAACACGACCCAGTTCACAGCAGGTGCAGTACAGATCTTTATACTACCTGCATAGCCTGATAGTAAAATGAACAGACAGATTCAAATTGCTTTCATATGAAGGACTGAAGGAGCTGCACGCTTGACACTAGTAATTCAATGTCTGAGGAAGGTGGAGTGTGGTCCGAAACGTTAGATTCCTTTCATCAAAACGTTTTTGACCGTGTTTTGATTATACATTTTTTTCCTAAGGGATTTCACAATTGTTTGTCTTTTGTAAATGTAAAACTACAGCTTGCATAATTTTAATCAGGTTCCATTGCCAAAGTCATAGCACTTAATAACCCATAAAGTAGTATGAACAAAACTCCATGTTAACATCATCAAATTTCATTACTCATGAAAATAATAATCAAATAACTAGCCATCATAGTGTACTACTCCCATTTTATTAAATGTAATTTTTGCGTACACATACTAAGAAATGGGACATTTGCGGTGTTACACTTGAAACTTTGCTGCTACACTGTAATGAAAAATTGTACAGTAATCGGAGGTATTATCAATATTAAAATACTCAAAGTTTTACGGCAACATACTGTACATTATGGCGCATTGTGGGAAAATGTTATGGGCTAGGAAAGAATTGCTGTATTTCAAATGTTACTGTAATTTCACCACACAGAATACAGTACCGTACCATATCTTTGGTGCACCAAAACCCCTTTATTTTTTAAAAACCTTTAACTAGGCAAGTCAGTTAAGAACAAATTCTTATTTACCATGACGGCCTACCCCGGCCAAGCCTGACCCGGACGACGCTGGGCCAATTGTGCGCCGCCCTATGGGACTCCCAATCACGACCGGTTGTGATACAGCCTGGAATTGAACCAGGGTCTGTAGTGACGCCTCTAGCACTGACATTCGGTGCCTTAGCCCACTGCGCCACTCGGCAGCCCTCGACCACTAGTGGGTGCATGGTATTGTTGTTTCTGGCTCATTCAAATATTTTGAGGAATGCCTTGTAAAGGCTGTATTTGTTGCACCTGTGAGCAAGTGTGCTCTATCACTTGAACTCCTATGTGGTTATAGTGTCCCATCAATAGAACTCCCCATGTTGTAGTCCTAAAAACTGAAAATGATTTACTGCCATCCTTATGGGGGAAATGAATGGGGTTTTGGGATAAGGTCTGACGTTAACACAGGCTTCGGAGATCTTATATGTTTTAATCTATGAGATATCAGTCMGGTACCATAACCTATGTGCTTTCATGCTTGTGTTGATTACAGAAATGCTTCAAAATTCACAGTGACGTTTACCCGATGAAGAATATCTCATAGAACAAAACGTGTAAGGTCGTAAACCTGTGTTTACCACAGACTTTATTTTCAGCGTTTATCCAAAACCCCTCCAAAAACCTGATTCATTTCCCAAAAGACTTTGGCCAACGAGCCATGGCGGAGTTGGTGCCTCTACCATTACTATTGATCTCTATTTAAATTCTACAGGGGACAGATTGGAGTGGCACAAAAATGGTTAAGCATTGTATCTTCATGTCCTTTTGGTCTGTTTTGCCATGTAGTTCCGGCCAGTTTAAAAGCCTTTGTTGGCCCCTAGAAGTATGCGTGATATAAAACACGCAAATATTCATTGATAGGCTGTAATGTGTAAACACTTCACCTAGCAACCACCRGCTTGCACCAATCCTTTGTAATTACCGTAAAGTACTGTGAAATACAAACCCCTCCCCTCAATCATCCATTCATTCAGATTACGGGAGCATTTATTTATTTTATTTTATAATAGTACATTTTAAGGTGTTGTACTCTGTCATTACACAGTACTTTTATACCYTATTTATATTACTGTAGGTGTACTGGAATATGAAATACAGAATTTTTTACCTGCCACTGAGCTGCCTGTAACTGCCAAATTCACAGCAACCCCTTTATAGTGTAGKAAATTACAGGGCTTTGTAGCACGGTGCCAGAACCACACTCATGGTGGGGGATGGAGTTGTATACTGACAATTTCACAAATGACAACTTCTTGTATTTTGTAGTCATTAATGTGTTTAAATAGCTGAAGACTGATTGTTTTATTACAGGGTTCAATCTTAAACAATAATTGTATGCAGTTGTTGCAAGGATGCACACGTAAGTAGAGAACTGATTGTTGATATATCATGTAACAATATTCACAATAGAACGTAATAGATACAAGACCCCAGTCTCTAATTGATATGATGCTGCCATTGAAACAAGGAGAATGGTATGGTACTTTCAAATTATGTACTCCAGGGGGCACTATAGTTTTAGAAAACGCAGGTTATTCTTCATTTGGTCTTCTCCTACACATAATTTACTTTAATTTATGTCATGGATAATACATGTTATGCTGTTAACAGTGTGTGTGTTTGGGGTCCCTATTTCCATTACTTCACTGCACAAACCCTCCACTTTCTAAAATAAAATATAATCTACAGTGAGACGTAAACCAAGATTATCTGCATAAGTGTTGTATTTATCTGCCGAGAAACTTTAACTTTCGTTCATATTGAAATAAATCGTTTTTATAGCTTTTTTGGCCAAATCCAGTGGTGAAAAGTACTAAAGTATTTTTTCTGTGTGCATCTGTACTTTACTTATTATATTTTTGACTACTTTTACTCATCTACATTCCTAAAGAAAATAATGTAATTTTTACACAAAAGTACTCGTTACATTTTTAAATGCTTAGCAGGACAGGAAAATMGTTTAATTCATGCACTTATCAAGAGAACATCCCTGATCATCCCAACTGTTTTGGGCTCACTTAACACACATGCTTCCTTTTAAATAACCTCTGAGTGTCGTCTGGCTTGCTTACTATAAGGAATTTGAAATAATTTATACTTTTACTTTTGATACTTAAGTATCGAAAGTAAATGTAATTGTTAAAATATACTTAAGTAGTATTTTCCTGGGTGATTTCACTTTTACTTGAGTCATTTTCTATTAAGGTGTCTTTTTACTTTTACTCAAATATGACAGTTGGGTACTTTTTCCACCACAAGCCAAATCTCTGGCCTAGAAGTGTCTCTAGTCCGTAGCTAGGTTWCCATCCAATTGGCCACAGATTTTCATGGCAATATTAACAATTCCGAATAAAGACAATAMTCGCYTTGTCCCACCAGCGGCGTGTTTATCCAATTGACCTGTTGTGGATAAAAGGCTTTGCCGTTATGATGTAGTGCACGTAAAAATACATTTTGCGGTTAAATTTAAAGTGAAATGGGTTTCCATCACATTTTCAACTCTACTGATGTTGTGTTATACAGCGAGTGTTCCCACCTTAGTATTGACACATGCGATCTAGCCAATAYATCGCAGATATGACCTGAGATTTATTATGGCCAAAAGAGCTGCAGCCAAGCATCGATAAAGTCACCAGAATAAGACCKTCGATATTTATTCGGAAAGGCGCATCAAGCTCATGCCTTTGCACTTTCACCACCCTATGAAAATCATCGTCATTTATTTCATCTGTAGCCTAATAAACTGCACGCTTRCCCCACGAGCCATAGTAAGAGGACCACACGTCATTGCGTGACTAGAACTTTACTTCGATGTGATGGTTATCAGTGGTGGAAAAAAGTACCACATTTGAGTAAAGACACCTTAACAGAAACCGCAACTCCCAGGTATTGCAAATACCTGGAAATGTAAAAACGAAGGAATTTCAGGTATTTGCTGTGAAGGGGTACTCCAAGTTAAGGAGCCTTAAGTGTCTCTGGACAGGCTCTGTTTGTTTTGAGTTTATAATACTCAAATAAAGCGGCTACGCCATAGTGTCCTTGGAGACAATGAACCTCTCAGGCATTGTTGGTTTAGTYAAAGTTGTGACCTTAACCAAGCATCTGGCGAGACACACAGTTTATCAGAGTATGTGTACATCATTCGTCTCTAAGGTAGGTTTAGGTTAAAAAGTATGCAGAGCATTTTTGTTCAGGTCAATGATTCATATGTCCTTGCTCAGCTCATAAATGGAGATGAGTAACAATACATCAAAATGTATCTTGGTACAAAATGTAAAATACCCTAAATGTACCAAAATAAAATACAAAATGCAGTGAATTACTGTTATCGTATTACGGTCACTGTAATGAAGGTATTAATAAATTACATTCATTGAGGGGAGATGGGGTTTGTATTTTACCATATATCCATGGGATTGGTGCAAGCAGGTTGACTGCTAGGTAATGTGTTTATATATTACAGCATATCATTAACACTTTTTTTGGTTACTACATGATTCCCTATGTGTTATTTCATAGTTTTGATGTCTTCACTATTACTCTACAATGTAGAAAATAGTAAAATAAAGAAAAACCCTTGAATGAGTAGGTGTGTCCAAACTTTTGACTGGTAATGTGTGTGTGTGTGTGTGTGTGTGTGTGTATATATATATATATATATATACACAGAATTACACTGTTATTGTGCTGGAGAATGGAAATTAGGTTGAAAAGTGGTGGAATTGTACTTTAAGGGTAAAAAATGTTTTTTAGACAAGTTAAAACTGCATGGAGTAGGCCATTCAAGGAGTTGACCTGATGGTGCCCTCTGTCATCAGCCTCCCCCTTCCTGGAGGAATAAAGAAGCAAAAGAGGAAAGGCCTTCCCCCCCAACTTGCTCCATGTCAGAGGACACCTGGATCATCTATTGAGATGAGCCTMTTCAAATCAAAGTTTATTTGTCACATGCGCCGAATACAACAGGTGTAGACCTTACAGTGAAATGCTTACTTACAGACCCTAACCAACAATGCAATTGTAAGTAAAAAATAGGTATTCGGTAAACAATGGATGAGTAAGGGAATAAAAAAAACACAGGAAAAAGACAGTGAATAATAACAAGTAGCGTGGCTATATACAGTAGCGAGGCTATATACAGGCACCAGTTAGTCGTGCTAATTGAAGTAGTATGTACATGCAGGTATGGTTAAAGTGACCATGCATATATGATAAACCGAGAGTAGCAGTAGTGTAAAAGAGGGATTGGCAGATAGTCTGGGTAGCCAATGTGTGGTGGCACCGGTTAGTCGGGCTAATTGAGGTAGTATGTACATGAATGTATAGTTAAAGTGACTATGCATATATGGTAGACGGAGAGTAGCAGCAGTGTAAAGAGGGGTTGAGGGGGGCACACAATGAAAATAGTTCAGGTAACCATTTTATTACCTGTTCAGGAGTCTTATGGCCTGGTGGTAAAAGCTTTGGAGAAGCCTTTTGGTCCTAGACTTGGCGCTCCGGTACCGCTTGCCATGCGGTAGTAGAGGGAACAGTCTATGACTGGGGTGAGTGGGGTCTTTGACKATTTTTAGGGCCTTCCTCTGACACCGCCTGGTGTAGAGGTCCTGGATGGCAGGCAGCTTAGCCCCAGTGATGTACTGGGCCGTARGCACTACCCTCTGTAGTGCCTTGCGGTCGGACGCCGTACAGTTACCGTACCAGGTGGTGATTCAACCAGTCAGGATGCTCTCGATGTTGCAGCTGTAGAACCTTTTGAGGATCTGAGGCCAAATCTTTGCCAAATCATTTTTTTTTTTTTAAGGAATAGGCTTTGTCGCGCCCTCTTTAAGACTGTCTTGGTGTGTTTGGACCATTCTAGTTTYTTGGTGATGTGGACACCAAGGAACTAGAAGCTCTCGACCTGCTCCACTGCAGCCCCGTCGATGAGAATGGGGGCGTGCTTGGTCCTCCTTTTAATGTAGTCCACAATCATCTCCTTAGTCTTGGTTACGTTGAGGGATAGGTTGTTATTCTGGCACCACSCAGCAAGGTCTGTGACCTCCTCCCTACAGGCTGTCTCGTCGTTGTTGGTGATCAGGCCTACCGCTGTTGTGTCATCTGCAAACTTAATGATGGTGTTGGAGTCGTACCTGGCCACGCAGTCGTGGMTGAACAGGGAGTACAGGAGGGTACTGAGCACGCACCCCTGAGGGGCTCCAGTGTTGAAGATCAGTGTGGCAGATGTGTTGCTACCTACCCTCACCACCTGAGGGCGGTCTGTCAGGAAGTCCAGGATCCAGTTGCAGAGGGAGGTGTTTAGTCCCAGGGTCCTTAGCTTAGTGATGAGCTTTGAGGGTACTATGGTGTTGAACGCTGAGCTGTAGTCAATGAATAGCATTCTCACATAGGTGTTCCTTTTGTCCAAGTGGGAAAGGGCAGTGTGGAGTGCAATAGAGACTGCATCATCTGTGGATCTGTTTGGGCGGTATGCAAATTGGAGTGGTCTAGGTTTTCTGGGATAATGGTGTGATGTGATGCATGACCAGCCTTTCAAAGCACTTCATGCTACGGACGTGAGTGGTACGGGTCTGTAGTCATTTAGGCAGGTTGCCTTGGTGTTCTTGGGCACAGGGACTGTGGTAAATGAGCTGAAAAGGAGACTAGAGTAAGGACTTTAAAATACGTATTTCAAATACATGTAACAGAAATACTGCCCCTCAAACCATGAAATATAGGCAGAGATCATACAGAACTAAGGTTCATGTAGACACTACTATCATCACCAGTTATCATGATCATATCTTTCACCTGGTCAGTCTATGTCATGGAAAGAGCAGGTGTTGTTAATGTTTTGTATACTCGGTGTATGTGTTCAGTTATCATCGGCTTTAGGTAATAAGGGGAATARGACAAGGTTATAGCGTTGTGTTTGATTATGTGAAGAAGCAAAGATACAGAATAAGGGAATACGAACACAAGGTTATAGCGTTCTCAAATGATTGCCTCGCCTGGTTCACCAACTACTTCTCTGATAGAGTTCAGTGTGTCAAATCGGAGGGCCTGTTGTCCGGACCTCTGGCAGTCTCTATGGGGGTGCCAAAGGGTTAAATTCTCGGGCGACTCTTTTCTCTGTATACATCAATGATGTCGCTCTTGCTGCTGGTGATTATCTGATCCACCTCTACGCAGACGACACCATTCTGTATACCTCTGGACGCTTTCTCTTTGGACACTGTTAAACTAACCTCCAGACGAGCTTCAATGCCATACAACTCTCCTTTTGTGGCCTCCAACTGCTCTTAAATGCAAGTAAAACTAAATGCATGCTCTTCAACCGATCGCTGCCCGCACCTGCCCGCCCATCCAGCATCACTACTCTGGATGGTTCTGACTTAGAATATGTGGACAACTACAAAATACCTAGGTGTCTGGTTAGACTTTAAACTCTCCTTCCAGACTCACATTAAGCATCTCCATCCAAAATTAAATCTAGAATCTGCTTCCTATTCCGCAACAAAGCATCCTTCACTCATGCTGCCGAACATACCTCGTAAAACTGACTATCCTACTGATCCTCGACTCCGGCGATGTAATTTACAAATAGCCCCTACACTCTACTCAACAAATTGGATGCAGTCTATCACAGTGCCATCCGTTTTGTCACAAAATCCATATACTTCCACCACTGCGACCTGTACGCTCTCGTTGGCTGGCCCTCGCTTCAAACTCGTCGCCAACCCACTGGCTCCAGGTCATCTACAAGCTCTGCTAGGTAAAGCCCCGCCTTATCTCAGCTCACTGGTCACCATAGCAGCATCCACCCGTAGCACGCGCTCCAGCAGGTATATCTCACTGGTCACCCCCAAAGCCAATTCTTCCTTTGGCCGCCTTCCCTTCCAGTTCTCTGCTGCCATGACTGGAGCAAACTGCAAAAACACTGAGGTTGAGAACTCATATCTCCCTCACCTAGCTTTAAGCACCAGCTGTCAGAGCAGCTCACAGATCACTGCACCTGTACAGAGCCCATTCTGTAAATAGCCCATCCAACTACCTCATCCCAAAACTGTATTATTTTATTTATATTGCTCCTTTGCACCCAGTATCTCTACTTGCACATTCATCTTCTGCACATCTACCATTCCAGTGTTTAATTGCTATAGATTGGTAATTACTTCGCCACCATGGCCTATTTATTGCCTTACCTCCCTTATCTTACCTCATTTGCACATACTGTATATAGACTCTTTCTACTGTATTATTGACTGTATGTTTGTTTATTTCATGTGTAACTCTGTGTTGTTGTATGTGTCAAACTGCTTTGCTTTATCTTGGRCAGGTCGCAGTTGCAAATGAGAACTTGTTCTCAACTAGCCTACCTTGTTAAATAAAGGTGAAATAACATTGAAAAAAAAGAATTAATTGGAATTTGTGAGGAGGCAAAGATTCAACGTTTGGGACAAAGGAATCTGGCTTCAATCAGAGTTTCTAACTTCAGTCTACCCTGCTCTCTTACAGGAAGGTCATGCCCAAGGCCAGCAGGAAAATTAAACCCATCTGTTTCAATTGTTTATTCCAGTTATAAATATCCCTGGACAATTAAAGGAGCCAAGTAAAAGGTGAGGGGTGTGCCATTCCCCCTTCTACAGCAGGATTTATATTAGGTTTATGGCTAGAGGTTACACATACACACACAGGTACAGGTAAGCGTGCAGTCTGAAGTGGACATGGAATGGGGTGCTACTCTGTTCGCTGTGTATCTGTGTGTGGAATGTTGTATACGTGACAAGACACAAAGCMTTAAAACCGAGACTCTCCTCTCCTCATCCTCCCCCAAGAACACTGAGGAATGTGTGCAAATGTGTCTCAGCAAAAAGGACCTGCACCAACACCCCCCATGGACCGTACCATGGACAGTACTGCGCTCTAGCCAGCCAGCACATCAGTTTATGCTTCTGTAACAGGGTTGGTTATGTTTCCACTTGCCTTTTAAAGAAAGGTGTATTTAATGTTCAAGCATTCTTATTGGTTGGTTAAACTCTGATGACAATAAGGCGTGTTGTGATGGGCCCCGCTTGCAGATAGGGGGAGATCGCGAACGTCAGCTCTTCCCAGTATGAAAATGTGATGCAGGAGGTAGGTCACGTTCTGAATACTGTTTTCTATTTTACAATGTGCACAAGTTTGCTGTACATTACTGATTTATACATATGTGGGTATACGGTACCTGTTAGGGATTGAGGGGCTTTCTGGGATGTGCTTTGGCATATGATTGCTGTAAATAAGTGTGTTAGCTAGCATACACSYACGTAATGGTCACATAAGCCCACTGCTAACACAGTTGTCTTCATGCTACAGATTTTGCCATCGACAGCCATCAATATCGTTAAGCCCTGCACAACTAACYTGCTGTTTCCCATTTAACAGCAGGTATTTACACATYTTATATTTTGTATTGTATTTTGTTCGCCCAGTCTGAAAATGTGATGCAAGGGATTTTGCCAGCGACAGCCATCAATACCGTTAAGCCCTGCACAACTAACGTGCTGTTTCCTATTTAATAACAGCAACAGAAATAAATTATGCTCAACTGGGACCACTGGCTGATGTGATTTACTTGGACAAAACACAACGCAGGGAGAGTACGATTTACATCTGTTACACTTCTCTKTTGATTTCTTCTGGCTGGAGCTGAATAAGCCAAAGTTGAGTTGACCAACGCATTGTATACCAGCATCCTTTAAAAAAGTAGACTCTCTAAAAATACCTGAATATCTGTCTAAAAATACCTGAAAGCAGTATAAGGGAGAAGAGGAAGAAGTTAACAGTTCAGGAAGGCTTTCTTTTAGTGAGTGAAAGGCTGTGGGCTTGATGTGGCAGTGCCTAAAGGTAGAATTATCTGTGCGCTACTGTATCATCATTCGTTTCCTAGCACATAAGTATTGTGCCCTGTGGGAGTAGTGTGTCATACAGGTAGAGCAGCAGTTGCTATTTATGAATTAAGACAATATTGACTGCTTTGTTCTTGTGCCAAAAAAGTTATGACTCAGAGAAGGGAATTACACATAACCTTGACCGCAATGTCCATCAATCCCCCTTCTATCCAAGGACTCTGGCCCAGTGTTTAACAATGTCAAATTAACAGGATTTATCTGTTACTGCTCTTTCATTCCTTAATTGCCTGCTCAACAAATCAAAAAGTAGTCCCGGAACAGAAAGCAGACGTTTTACGTGCCCCCAACCGATTGTGTTTTTTGTTCGTTTATCTGCGTTGTTTGTAACTTATTTTAAAACTATTTTTGTGCATAATGTTACCGTCTCTTATGACCAAAAATAACTTCTAGACATCAGGACTGCGATTACTTACCACGGACTAGCAGAATCCTTTTTCTTCTTTCACGATGTCACGTTCTGARCTTAGTTTCTTTTTGTCTTTGTGTTCGGTTGGTCAGGGCGTGAGTTGGGGTGGGTAGTCTATGTTCTGTTTTCTATGTTGTTGTATTTCTATGTCTGGCCTGATATGGTTCTCAATCAGAGGCAGRTGTCGATCATTGTCTCTGATTGAGAATCATATTTAGGTAGCCTGTTTTCCCCATTTCGGTTGTGGGTGTTTGTTTCCTGTTTTTGTGTTTGTGTCACCATTCAGGATTGTTTCGGTTTTTGTTATCATTCTCTTTGTGATTTTTGTATTTTGTCGTGTTCGGTTATTATTAAAATATGACGAACACTTACCACGCTGCATTTTGGTCCTCTTCTCCTGCACCAGACGAGAACCGTTACACACGACTCCAAACGAGCCCGAGGTGGAGGATATACGGCTCCCTCGGGAATAGGCCCTTACCCCAGTGATCTGCGTGATGAGGCGGAGAAAGAGAGGCCAGAGGGCAGGCTGCCTTCTGAGGAGTAGGAGGCGGGCGAATAACCCCCACTCCACTCAATTCTGCTCGCAGACATGCAATCTTGGACAATAAAATGGACAATGCCAAGATTAAACTACCAACGGGACATTAAAAACTGTAAATCTTATGGTTCACGGAGTCATGGCTGAACGACGACAATATCACCATACAGGTTATATGATGTGGTTACAGGTATATGATGTACCGGCAGGATAGAACAGTGGCGTATGGTAATAGAAGGGCGGCGGTCTATGTATTTTTGTAAACAACAGCTGGTGCACGATATCTAAGGAAGTCTCGAGCCATTGCTCGCCTGAGGTAGAGTTTCTCATGATAAGCTGCAGACCACATTACCTACCAAGAGAGTTTTCGTCTATATTCTTGTAGCTGTTTACATACCACCACAGTCAGAGGCTGGCACCAAAGATAGCATTGAATGAACTGCATTCCGCCATAAGCAAACAAGAAAACGCTCACCCAGAGGCGGCGCTCCTAGTAGCCAGGGAATTTAATGCAGGAAAACTTAAATCAGTTTTACCTCATTTCTATCAACATGTTAAATGTTACAACCAGAGGAAAAGAACTCTGGACACCTATATCTCACACACAGAGATGCTACAAAGCTCTCCCTCGCCCTCCATTTGCAAATCTGACCATAATTCTATCCTCCTGATTCCTGCTTACAAGCTAAAATTAACGCAGGAAGCACCAGTGACTAGATCAATAAAAAAGTGGTCAGATGACGCAGATGCTAAGCTACAGGACTGTTTTGCTAGCACAGACTGGAATATGTTCCGGATTCCTCCAATGGCATTGAGGAGTACACCACATCTGTCATGGGCTTCATCAATAAGTGCATCGATGATGTCGTCCCCACAGTGACCGTACGTACATACCCCAACCAGAAACCATGGATTACAGCAGCATCCGCACTGAGCTAAAGGCTAGAGCTGCCTCTTTCAAGGAGCGGGACTCTAACCCGAAGCTTATAGAAATCCCGCTATGCCCTCGACGAACCATCAAACAGGCAAAACGTCAATATAGGACTAAGATCGAGTCGTACTACATCGGCTCTGACGCTCGTCGGATGTGGCAGGGCCTGCAAACCATTACAGACTACAAGGGAAGCACAGCCAAGAGCTGCCCTGTGACACGAGCTACCGGACGAGCTAAACTACTCTTATGCTCGCTAACGAGGCAAATAACACTGAAACATACATGAGAGCACCAGCTGTACCGTAAGACTGTGTGATCACGCTCTCCGCAGCCGATGTGAGTAAGACCTTTAGACAGGTCAACATTTACAAGGCTGCAGGGCCAGACGTATTACCAGGATGTGTACTTCAAGCATGCGCTGACAACTAGCAAGTGTCTTCGCTTACATTTTCAACCTCTCCTGTCCGAGTTTGTAATACCTACATGTTTTAAGCAGACCACCATAGTGGCTGTGCCCAAGAACACTAAGGTATACTGCCTAAATGACTACATCCGTAGCCATGAAGTGTTTGAAAGGCTGGTAATGGCTCACATCAACACCATTATCCCAGAAACCCTATACCCACTCCAATTTGCATACCGCCCAAACAGACCACAGATGTATGCAGTCTCTCCATTGCACCCACACTGACCCTTTCCCTATTGAGATGAAATAGTATTGAGACCAACTATGTGGAATGCTATTCATTGACTAGCGTCTCAGCTGTTCAACCCATAGTGCTCCCAAGCTCGATCACTAAGTCTAAGATTTGAGAGCCCATGGTATACAGCAGTTGAATCTTGCGATAGTCCAACACAAGACATGGAATATAGCCTGGACAATCTTTTCCCTTCTCCCGTCTGGCCCTGTGCGCATAAGGGCCATTCATAAATAGTCAATTCTTAAAATAGAATCAAAGATTAAATTGAGAATAGTCTGATGGGTGAAAATATGATCAACTGTGCAGCCTGAGCAAGGAACAGAGCTCAAGCTTTTTTTGCTACTCTTTCAAATCATCAATAGCCTATAGTCACACCATGCAACTAATGTTGCCAAATAACTCTAAATCTAGCCTATAGGACCTTTTGCAAATTATCACTTTTACGCTCAACATAGCCACTTCATATGCACACTTGATGTGTTAACCCTCGCAAGGCTACCGGCCCAGACGGCATCCCTAGCCGCGTCCTCAGAGCATACGCAGACCAGCTGGCTGGTGTGTTAATGGACATATTCAATCTCCTATCCCAGTCTGCTTGTCCCACATGCTTCAAGATGGCCACCATTGTTCCTGTACCCAAGAATACAAAGGTAACTGAACTAAATGTCTATCGCCCGTAGCACTCACTTCTGTTATCATGAAGTTCTTTGAGAGACTAGTCAAGGATCATATCACCACACCTCCACCTTACCTGTCACCCTAGACCCACTTAATTTGCTTACCGCCCCTATATGTCCACAGACGATGCAATCGCCATCCACACTGCACACTGCCCAATCCTATCTGGACAAGAGGAATACCTATGTAAGAATGCTGTTCATTGACTATAGCTCAGCATTCACACCATAGTACCCTCCAAGTTCATCATTAAGCTTGAGGCCCTGGGTCTCAACCCGCCCTGTGCAATTGGTCCTGGACTTCCTGACAGGCCGCCCCCAGGTGGTGAAGGTAGGAAACAACATCTCCACTCAACACTGGGGCCCCACAAGGGTGCGTGCCAGCCCCCTCCTGTACTCCCTGTTCACCATGACTGTGGCCATGCATGCCCTAACTCAATCATCAAGTTTGCAGACGACACAACAGTGGTAGGCTTGGATTAGCTAACACAAACGTGCCATTGGAACACAGAAGTGATGGTTGCTGATAATGGGCCTCTGTACGCCTATGTAGATATTCATTAAAAATCACCCGTTTCCAGCTACAAGAGTCATTTACAACCTTAACAATGTCTACACTGTATTTCAGATGAATTTAATGTTATTAATGGACAAAAAATGGTATTTTCTTTCAAAATCTAAGGACATTTCTAAGGGACCCTAAACTTTTGAACGGTAGTGTACATATATATTTCATAATATTTAGGCAGGTTAGCTAGCTAACTCCTTGATCCTGCTTTGTAGRGTACCCCTCAGAGTCAKGTCCTAAATATCTGGGAAATGTGATACGRATTTGTGCCGCTTATTGCCTTAGTGACAAATATTTTACCCAAATGGTGTTGTGATATATTCCTCCATGATCCAATAGTTGGAAGATAATGGCATTTTTTATGAAAAAGTTGATTTGATTGATCTGTGGCTTCAAAGTTGACCATTTGCAATGTGGCTGTCACTTACATGTACACGAGATCCACGGGCCAGATGTAGTCCCCGAGCCACGAGTTTCAGATAACTGAGTAGAGGTATCTCAAAAGAAATAGATTTGCTACTCAAAATGTTATAGATATGCTATCCCAAGGCTGATGTTAATCTGTGCCATTGGCTCAGAGTCAGGAAAAATGGACTCAGTGAAACCTACACAGAACTAGTATAAGAACCTTTCTATTTTCTTCTTCTCAAGCTTTCCATGCTCTCAGTGAAACCTTTCCAGAAGACCACTGGAGAGTGTTTGGCCCCATCCATTAATCAACATAAGATGGCATGGAATCCCATTTCATGAAGCTCCCATCGAACAGTTCTTGTGCTGARGTTGCTTCCAGAGGCAGTTTGGAACTCTGTAGTGAGTGTTGCAACCGAGGACAGACGCTTCAGCACTCTGCGGTCCAGTTCTGTGAGCTTGTGTGGCCTACCACTTCCCGGCTGAGCCGTTGTTGCTCCTAGACATTTCCACTTCACAATAACAGAACATACAATTGACCCAGGCAGCTCTAGTAAGGCCATTCTACTGCCAATGTTTTGTCTATGGAGATTGCATGGCTGTATGCTCAATTTTATACACCTGTCAGAACCGGGTGTGGCTGAAATAGCCGAATCCACTAATTTGAAGGGGTGTCCCACATGCTTTTGTATATATAGTGTATGTTACTGTTCTAAAAAACAAATGTAATTCTGACCGACCAGTGTGTTGTAGATCGAAACCACCAATACAAAAATAAATTCACTATTTAGTTTTATTCCATTGGCCCTACTTACAGAGTCATAAACAGGATTATCCAGAAGCGAACCMTGTCCCCCAAACATTCAGACCTGTATTTTTCCACGGAGCACAACCGACCCAGTGAATTTCCATTGTTTGGAGTGTACCCAAGTGGAATGTTGGGGCCTTGACATTATTTTGTTAAATGCATGTTACAGAAAAGAGAAGGGAACAAGAAATGATTACCTAAATCAGTAGGCCGTTGATGTGCGGTTCCTTAATATAGTGTATGGGCTGAGGTTTAATTAGCACTTTACCATGATACATCCCAAGGAATGTTTCTGGGGGATCTGATTCAACACAAGAGCCTGGCCAATGCGGTCAGTTATGTAGAATCACATTATCCACTATGTCATTGTTGTTTAAAAAATAATAACAGCTTCATCTAAGCACTCAATAAGTCACTGAATGCCACATTAACAGAAGCAGCAGGTGAATGAGGAAGAGAGAGGGGATTGTTTACCTTTATTTAACTAGGCAAGTCAGTTAAGAACAAATTCTTATTTACAATGACAGCCTCGGAACAGTGGGTTAACTGCCTTGTTCAGGAGCAGAACAACAGATTTTTACCTTGTCAGCTCGGGGATTTGATCTAGCAACCTTTTGGTTACTAGCCCAACACTAACCACTAGGCTACCTGCCGCCCCAGGGATGAATGGACCAAGAGGAAAGGAACACGGATTACATCGGCAGTATTGATTAAGAAAACAATTTTTTTGAATCGAGACACTGCACAGTCATGTTTGAACACACACCATTGAATCATGGTTTGGCTATTCCAAAGAACACATTTTTACCATGGCACCATAGTGTGTCTACGTTTTGGCATGTGTCCAATTAATTACTCACTGCCTTGTCTCTGTATAGATTCTAGAGGACTTGACTTACTGTCAGGTCGTTCAAAATGCTATCAAAACACACTTGACATTTGTATCATTACCTAATTCCGCCTTAAGCTCCTGTGTCAACAATGCACACGCCACACCTTCCCTGACAATTAATAATGATGATACTCTTGTAGAGCAGACACTACCACCCAACAATTTTCTCAGTTTTCATCAAGTCAATGCTGGTTATACACAATGGAAGATATCCCTTGCATATTAAATCATTTTCTAACTATAAACTTTATACCGTATCTTGACATACTGCACAGCAAATTCTACAGTGTACTTTTTTGTGTGTTAAATCAACACTGAAAGTGTTGAGTCTGTGGACCCATATAGACTATAGAAAAATGTTAAATTAACACAATGCATAGTGTAAAGCCTTATTCAAATATTTCCCCGTGCCTTGCATTTCAAGTAAATTTAAGAGTTACCAGCAATGATGTACACCATACAGTTGAATTCGGAAGTTTACATACACCTTAGCCAAATACGTTTAAACTCAGTTTTTCACAATTCCTGACATTTAATCCTAGTAAAAATTCCCTGTGTTAGGTCAGTTAGGATCACCACTATATTTTAATAATGTGAAATGTCAGAAAAATAGTAGAGAGAATTATTTCTTTCAGCTTTTTTTCTTTCATCACATTCCCAGTGGGTCAGAAGTTTACATACACTCAATTAGTATTTGGTAGCATTGCCTTTAAATTGTTTAACTTGGGTCAAACATTTCGGGTAGCTTTCCACAAGCTTCCCACAATAAGTTTGGTGAATTTTGGCCCATTCCTCCTGACAGAGCTGGTGTAACTGAGTCGGGTTTGTAGGCCTCCTTGCTCGCACACGCTTTTTAAGCCCACAAATGTTCTATAGGATTGAGGTGCAGGGCTTTTGGATGGCCACCCAATACCTTGACTTTGTTGTCCTTAGCCATTTTGCCACAACTTTGGAAGAATGCTTGGGGTCATTGTCCATTTGGAAGACCCATTTGCGACCAAGTTTCAACTTCCTGACTGATGTCTTGAGATGTTGCTTCAACATATCCACGTAATTTTCCATCCTCATGATGCCATCTATTCACATCTGGTGAAGTGACCAGTGTCTCCTGCAGCAAAGCACCCCACAACATGATGCTGCACCCCCGTGCTCATGGTTGGGATGTGTTTTTCGGTTTGCAAGCCTCCCCTTTTTCCTCCAAACATAACAATGGTCATTATGCCGAACAGTTCTTATTTTGTTTCATCAGACCAGAGGACATTTCTACAAAAGTACGATCTTTGTCCCCATGTGCAGTTGCAAACCACAGTCTGTCTTTTTTGTGGTGGTTTTGGAGCAGTGGCTTCTTCCTTGCTGAGCGGCCTTTCAGGTTATGTCGATATAGGACTCATTTACTGTGGATATAGATACTTTTGTACCTGTTTCTCAACATCTTCACAAGGTCCTTTGCTGTGGTTCTGGGATTGATTTGCACTTTTCGCACCAAGTACGTTCATCTCTAGGAGACAGAACGTATCCCTTCCTGAGCGTATGAGCTGCGTGGTCTCCCAATGGTGTTTATACTTGCGTACTATTGTTTGTACAGATGAACGTGGTACCTTCAGGCGTTTGGAAATTGCTCCCAAGGATGAACCAGACTTGTGGAGGTCTACAATTTTTTTCTAAGGTCTTGGCTGATTTCTTTTGATTTTCCAATGATGTCAAGCAAAGAGGCACTGAGTTTGAAGGTAGGCCTTGAAATACATCCACAGGTACACCTCCAAGTGACTCAAATTATGTCAATTAGCCTATCAGCAGCTTCTAAACCATGACATCCTTTTCTGGAATGTTTTTAAAGGCACAGTCAACTTAGTGTATGTAAACTTCTGACCCACTGGAATTATGATACAAAGAATTATATGTGAAATAATCTGTCTGTAAACAATTGTTGGAAAAATTACTTGTGTCATGCACAAAGTAGATGTCCTAACCAACTTGCAAAAACTATAGTTTGTTAACAAGAAATTTGTGGAGTGGTTGAAAACGAGTTTTAGTGACTCCAACCTAAGTGTGTAAACTTACGACTTCAACTGTATATACAAAAGTACAGTACCAGTCAAAAGTTTGGACACACCTACTCATTCCAGGGTTTTTCTTTATTTTGACAATTTTTTACATGGTAGAATAATAGTGAAAACATCAAAACCATGAAATAACGCATATGGAATCATGTAGTAACCAAAAAAGTGTTAAACATATCAAAACATATTTTATATTTGAGATTCTTCAAAGTAGACACCCTTTACCTTGAAGACAGCTTTGCACACTCTTGGCATTTTCTCAACCAGCTTCATGAGATAGTCACCTGGAATGCATTTCAATTAACAGGTGTGCCTTGTTAATTTGTGGAATTTCTTTCCTTCTTAATGCGTTTGAGCCAATCAGTTGTGTTGTGACAACGTAGGGGTGGTATACAGAAGATAGCCCTATGGCAAGAACAGCTCAAATAAGCAAAGAGAAATGACAGTCCATCATTACTTTAAGACATGAAGTTCAGTCAATCCTGAACATTTCTAGAACTTTGAAAGTTTCTTCAAGTGCAGTCGCAAAAAACATCAAGCGCTATGATAAAACTGGCTCTCATGAGGACCGCCACAGGAAAGGAAGACCCAGAGTTACCCCTGCTGCAAAGGATAAGTTCATTAGAGTTACCATTAGATTTGCAGCCCAAATAAATGCTACCACAGCATTCTGCAGTGATACGCCATCCCATCTGGTTTGCATTTAGTGGGAGTATCAGTTTTGTTTTCAACAGGACAATTACCCAACACACCTACAGGCTGTTTTAAGGGCTATTTGGACAAGAAGGAGAGTGATGGAGTGCTGCATCAGAGTGGTGAGCATATGTGGGAACTCCTTCAAGACTGTTGGAAAAGCCTTCCAGGTGAACCTTGTTGAGAGAATGCCAAGAGTGTGCAAAGCTGGCATCAAGGCAAATGGTGGCTACTTTGAAGAATCTCAAACAAAAAATATATTTTGATTTGTTTAACACTTTTTTGGTTACTACATGATTCCATATGTGTTATTTCATAGTTTTGATGTCTTCACTATTATTCTGTAGAAATTTAGAAAATAGTAGTAAAAAATAATGTTTTTGAAATAGTAGGTTTGTCCAAACTTTTGACTGATATTGTATGTGGACACACCTTCAAATTAGTAGATTCGGCTATTTCAATCGCACTGTTGCTGACAGGTACACAAAATCGAGCACACAGCCATGCAATCTCCATAGACAAACATTGGCAGTAGAATGGGCTAACTGAAGAGCTCAGTGACTTTCAACGTGGCACCGTCATAGGATGCCACCTATCCAACAAGTCAGTTCGTCAAATGTCAACCCTGCTAGAGCTGCCCCGGTCAACTGAAAGTGTTGTTATTGTGAAGTGGAAACATCTAGGAGCAACGACGGCTCAGCCACAAAATGGTAGGCCACACAAGCTCACAGAACTGGACCGCTGAGTGCTGAAGCACGTAGTGGGTAAAAATTGTCTGTTCTCGATTGCAACACTCATTACCGAGTTCCAAATTGCCTCTGGAAGCAACGTCAGCCCTGTTCATCTGGAGCTTCATGAAATGGGTTTCCATGGCAGAGTAACCACACACAAGCCTAAGGTCACCATGTGCAATGCCAAGCGTCGTCTGGAGTGGTGTAAAGCTCGCCCCCATTGGACTCTGGAGCAGTGGAAACACGTTCACTGGAGTGATTGAATGACGCTTCCCCATCTGGCAGTCCGACGGARGGTTCTGTGTTTGGAAGATGCCAGGAGAACGCTACCTGCCCGAATGCATAGTGCCAAGTGTAAAGTTTGATGGAGGAGGAATAATGATCTTGGGCTGTTTTTCATAGTTTGGGCTAGGCCTCTTCTAGTGAAGGGAAATCTTAACGCTACAGCATACAATGACATTCTAGACGATTCTGTGCTTCCAAATGTGTCGCAACAGTTTGGGGAAGCCCCTTTCCTGTTTCAGCATGACAACACCCATGTGATATACAAAGCGAGGTCCATACAGCTTGGGAATGAATGGAAACGCCGACCGTAAGCCAGGCCTAATCGCCCAACATCAGTGCCCGACCTCACTAATGCTCTTGAGGCTGAAGRAAGTCCCCGAAGCAATGTTCCAACCTCTAGTGGAAAGCCTTCCCAGGAGAGTGGAGGCTGTTATAGCAGCAAAAGGGGGACCAACTCCATATTAATGTCCATCATTTTGGCATGAGATGTTCGACAAGCAGGTATCCACATACTTTTGGTCATGTAGTGTATACATGTGTGCTGATGCTATGTATTGGCCATTGAGAGGCTTTGAAGCCACAGGTCAGCCATATTGGCACTCCCCAGAAGGGGAGTTTCAAGGGAGTCCTCCATAGATGTTTCAAGGGAGTCCTCCATAGATGTTTGCGTCCCCCATTAAATCTTTCAAGGCCAAAATTAAATGTATTTTAGTATTTTGTAGCTGTAGTGGGGACCATGACATTTGTACATTCTAAAAATTATACTTTAAGGAAAATGTTTTTTATATATTTGTTTATTATTAATTTGTATGTTTAAATAACATAATACAATTTCAAAGTATGCATTAAGGTGTCTGAAATAGAATAAACGTGGCAAAAACAAATGTAGACATAAAACATTTCTATAGTTTCTAAAATATTTTTACAACGTTTGGGGATTGGGGAAGCGCGGTGGCTTCAAAACTGCGCCCCCTGTCAGTCATCTAGTGTATATATAAATAATTGGTTACTACCCATGACTGTATTAGTTAGTGACATAGATATGGTTGTTGCATTCATCCATTTTCGGTGCAAAGAGAATATGTTATCATAAATTATTTAAATGTTTTATCACAATGCTATATGTATTTCTTAGTTTTACCAAAATGCAGGGGCCTGAAACTTTTTCACTTTTAACCAAAAACATTATCATATTTCCCAGCATGCTGTATTGCAGGTAGATTTTTTTGATTGTTTATTTTAATATCTATGTTTGTGCAATTGATTGATTAATCTTATAATACACAAAGAGAAATAACAAATTTTTCGGTAACGCTTTACTTGACATAACAATGTTATAAAATGTCATGACAGCTGACATAACTTGTCATAACCTGTCATAATATGGTCATAACACTGTCATATTTACACCTGTTGTGACATATACAGTGCCTTCGGAAAATATTCAGACCTCTTGACATTTTTCACATTTTGTTATGTCACAGCCTTATGCTAAAATGGAGCAGGAGTGGCTTCGGGACAAGTCTCTGAATGTCCTTGAGCGGCCCAGCCAGAGCCCAACTTGAACCCGATTGAACATCTCTGGAGAGACCTGAAAATAGTTGTGCAGCAACACTCCCCATCCAACCTGACAGAGGTTGAGATGATCTGCAGAGAAGAGTGGGAGTAACTCTCCAAATACAGGTGTTCCATGCTTGTAGCGTCATACCCAGGAAGACTCGATTCTGTAATCGCTGCCAAAGGTGCTTCAAGAAAGTACTGACTAACGGGTTCTGAATAGTTATGTAAATGTGATATTTCATTTTTTAATTAAAAATAAATAAATTAGCAAACATTTCTAAAAACCTGTGCCTTCGGAAAGTATTCAGACCCCTTGACTTTTTCCACATAGTGTTACGTTACAGCCTTATTTTAAAATGTATTAAATAAACAAAATTCCTAATCGATCTACACACAATACCCCAAAGTGAAAGCAGGTTTGTAGAAAGTTTTCCTAATTTATATAACATAAAAAACAGAAATACCTTATTTACATAAGTATTCAGACCCTTTGCTATGAGACTCGAGCTTGAGCTCAGGTGCATCCTGTTTCCATTGATCACCCTTGAGATGTTTCTACAACTTGATTTGAGTCCAACTGTGGTAAATTACATTGATTGAACATAATTTGGAAAAGCACACACCGGTCTACATAAGGTCCCACAGTTGACAGTGCATGTCAGAGCAAAAACCAAGCCATGAGGTCAAAAGAATTGCCGTAGAGCTCCGAAACAGGATTGTGTCGAGGCACACATCTGGAGAAGGGTACCAAAAAACGTCTGAAGCATTGAAGGTCATCAAGAACACAGTGTCCCCCATCATTCTTAAATGGAAGAAGTTTGGAACCACCAAGACTCTTCCTAGAGCTGTCCGCCTGGCCAAACTGAGCGATCGGGGGAGAAAGGCCTTTGGTCAAGGAGGTGACCAAGAACCTGATGGTCACTCTGACAGAGCTCTAGAGTTCCTCTGTGGAGATGGGAGAAACTTCCAGAAGGACAACCATCTCTGCAGCGCTCCACCAAGCAGGCCTTTATGGTAGAGTGGGCAGACGGAAGCCATACCTCAGTAAAAGGCACATGATAGCCCGTTTGGAGTTTGTCAAAAGGCACCTAAAGGACTCAGACCATGAGAAACAAGATTATCTGGTCTAATGAAACCAATATTGAACTCTTTGGCCTGAATGCCAAGCGTCACGTCTGGAGGAAAACTGCCCCATTTCTATGGTGAAGCATGGGAAAGTTACAGGAAGTTTGCAATCCTGCTTGCAGGCCTGATGTTGCCTGAGGTATGAATTGGGGTACAATTAAGCACTTATAACTATAGGTACGAAGGATGACCTTAAGAAGGAATTCCTATCTACAATGACAGCCTACACCGGCCAAACCCGGACGACGCTGGGCCAATTGTTCGCCGCCCGATGGGACTCCCAATTACGGCCGGTTGTGATACAGCTTGGAATCGAACCAGGGTGTCTGTAGTGTTGTGAGTTGTGGAATTTGTTAGGTTAGATTACTTGTTGTTATTACTGCATTGTCGGAACTAGAAGCACAAGCATTTCGCTACACTCGCATTAACATCTGCTAACCATGTGTATGTGACTAATAAAATTTGATTTGATTTGATTTAGTGACGCCTCAAGCACTGAGATGCAGTATCTTAGACCCCTGCGCCACTCTGGGAGCCCACTACAGGTTACCACTACAGTGACAAGTGTTTACACCCCTTTAGGAACAAATCTAAACCTTTTTCTCCCTGTGAGTCTAATATAATGGTCTAAAACTCATGGTTTACAGCCCACATTAGGCCTGCAAGTCACATCATGCTGGCTTGCAAGGTGATGTGTAATTCCTGTTCAAATCCAACCAGTGTGGGGATATCACCCACAACCTGTATTCAGAATTACTGCCAAGGTTGGTAAGTCTAAGCTACGAGACTACCTAAAGCATCTAAACTGGAACAACCATTTTAGGTTAACGGGTGCAATAAGTCCATGTAACATTCAGATTCAGAAAACTTTAATGTCCTCAGAGAGACAATTCATCTTGCAGCAGTCATAAAACATATCACGTCTAAAAATATAAAATAAATAGCAAAGGATATTTACAAGCAAATAGGCAGGGTAASTGCAGTTTCATAGTGCAAGTGCTAAGTGCAATTAGTCCAACATTTTTGTTAAGTTACTGAATTCCATTCGGAATAAAAGAGTACTTGGCCCTATTTTCTTAACCAGAGGGAAGGAGCTGGAATTCAGGGTGGAGTGGATGGGAAGAGTCAACCGCTATTTTATTTGCCTTATGGAGTGCTCTGCCCAAGTAGAGAGATGACAGATATTTTCCGCAAGTCCTGACTATCTTGCCCAWCCAGTTTTTCTGTGCAACCTTGATATTCCCAAACCAGCAGGTCAAGCAGTAGGACAGAATGCTCTCCATGAATGATTTGTAAAAGAGAACCATGATGGTCAGATCAGTTTCTGTAGGAAGTACAGTRTCTGTTGGCCTTTCTTAAAAATAGCGTCAGTACACTGATCCCAGGACAGCTTGTTGTCAATGACTAGCCCAAGGTATTTGTACTCCTCCGCTATTTCAATGGGCTCACCTTTTATCAGTGATGGTGTGTGCATGGTAGTGTTCCTCTGAATGATAATCACCAGGTCCTTCGTTTTTGATGTATTTAATTTTAGATGGGATAACTCACACCAGACAGTAAAATCATTCAGAGCCGGTCCATGCTCTGTCTCACCCCCTTCGAGGAGACTGACCAAAGCAGTATCGTCAGCATACAGTATTTGATCAGGTGGTGCTCTGGGAACCGGCTCCGGCAGCTGTCTGTATACAGTATGCATAGTACTGGTGAAAGAACACTGCCCTGGGGGGTTCCAACTGAAGTAGTGCGCACCTCAAGAGAGTGTGTTGCCAACTCGTACCCGCTGAGACCTATCAGTTAGGAAGTTGGTGATCCATGTGATAAGCATGGCATCAAGTCTGAAGTCTCCTCTCAGTCTGTCCGCGAGGACCAATGGATTGATTGTGTTAAATGCCGAGGACAAATCTGTGAATATGATACACACATGGGTTTTACTGCCCTCCAAATGCATGTACACCAGATGTAAGAGCGAGAGGATGGCATCATCTGCCCCTCTCTCTGAACGGTATGCAAATTGGAGGGGGTCAAGAAGGTGTCTGGTGGTGTTGATTATGTATGTCTTGATGATCTTTTCAAGAGATTTAATCAAGAGAGAGGTAAGAGCTTCAGGTCTGTAATCATTTGATGCAGATGGATGAGAGGTTTTTGGGACAGGTACAACAACATATTTTTTCCATAGAGATGGAATTTCCAATGTATCCAGGGATCGCTGAAAGACAGAGCAGAAGACACTGCTCAGCTGAGTGGAACAGTGTTTCAAGACACAACCACTTATGTTATCAAGCCCCGGGCTCTTTTGTGCTCCAGTGCTTTAGAACACTCGTTGTACGACTTCCTCAATGATGACAAGCGCGCTCTCGGTTGGCATGACATCCTCCTCCAGACAGGCCAGGGGAGCGGGGGAACCCCTGTTTCAAAACGGTCAAAGGCACACCCTCTCGTCCAGGTAGGGATCGATACATTGCCTCCCTTTGAAGGGGGTGTTTGCCATATTCTTAATGCCCAACCAGGCAGACCGAGAGTCTCGCTGTTTCTGTTGCACCTTATCCTTGTACTGGCATCTCGCCTTTTTTATCTCTTTGTTCACCTCTCTCTGTACCTCTTTTCTTTCGAGTGGATTCCCGGAGGCAAACACTTGTTTATTCTTGCTTAGCACCATTTTCAAATCTTTGGTCACCCATAGTTTGTTGTTAGGAAATATCTTACATGTTTTTAAGGGATCACTAAATCAACACAGAATTCAATGTAGCCAGATATTACATTAGTCAACTTGTTCAGGTCAGCTGATGATTCTTCAAATTCACTCCAGTAGTACAATCTAAGCATCCCTGCAATTGACTCGCCGATTGGGCATTGGACATTAAGCGAGCAGTGTCAAGAAACAGTGCGGCTTGGCACTGGTTGTGTTTCGGAGGACACGTGGCTCTCGACCTTTCGCCTCTCCGGAATCTGTAGGGGAGTTGCAGCGATGAGACAAGACTGTAACTACCTATTGTACTACCAATCAATGTACATGCACAAACATACGCTTCTCAAAATCAACCTGCAATAGAGCATGTTGGGAAATATAATAATGATTGGTGTGGTTTTGGTTCTAAGTGATGTGTATGAGTTTGAGGCCCCTGCATAGGTTTAAGACTAGGCCATCAAAATAAGGCCTTATGAAACAGGTAGGGTATTGTGTTAAAAGTCCCAAACAGTCAAATCAACTTTGTCATGAAATTGGATGATATTTGGAAGAAACCAGGACTACCAAAGTGTGAAAAATGGCTGTTGCTTCTACATTGATGGAGATTGAGCATAAAGTCACTGCTCCCCCCCCATGTCAAAGACTTGGATTCAGGAGGCGGGATTATTACGTTTTTTTTGTGACATCACAAAAGCTACATTTGAATACACCAATGGTAATGTCTTATTCTCTTGTCTAATTTAAATAAGTACCGCCTTGTAACCAACATCGCAGAAGGCGTGCTCGCAGAGGGACGTGGTTTACATAGATAGGTAGGTAGTCTACTGGTGCCAAAACGACTGCAGTGTGTATATTTAGAGGTTTCCCCTATTCATCTAAGGCAAAGATAATTATAGGTTTACACTTTTATCTGTGTCTGATGTTAGCTAGTAACTGGCTAGCTAGGTCTTCAGCCAGTATGGAACTAAAGAGCGGGAAAGGTTGCCCTAAACTCTGAAGCAGTTGTCATGTCATTACATCAAGAGACATGTCAAACAAAAAATGTATACAAACTTCTTGACATCATTGATAGTCATTATATATCAACGTGGTCTGACAGTCAATATACACAGCAGGAGCGGTCGGTGCCATTCAAGACGATTTCTATGACAGCATATTGGATGACTGTCAGCTTTCGGCTACTACATGATAATTGAATTTTACCTATACCCATCATAAGCTAGGTTGCTACAACACAGCTGTCTGACCAGGCAAAAAAAACTTTCCAAACCAAAGTTTCATACCGCTAACCTCTACACACAGCCTGCATCATTGTCACCATATTAGCTAACGTCATAGTCAACATAACTACTAGAACTAACACGTTAGTAAACCTGCTACAATCATGCAGTACATTGTACAGTCAGCAAGCAGTTTAGCAGTTACACCGGCGGGCCCCGGTGGCAATAAATTCATAAAACCAAAAGCTTACCCTGACTTGGAATAGTTCCCATTGTTGGATAGCCATAGCCAGCTAGCTAACATAGCATCCCTCTCTGTTTGAGCCAGGTATTTGAGTAGTCTAAACTAGCTAGCTGCATTCGCTAGCTATGTAAGTGAAATTGAAAAAAATACAACGAAATATAGCTATCTCTCTCTCTCTCTGTCCCTATCTCTCTTTCATTTTTAAGGTACTAATTTGTTCAAAACTGTTCAACTATTGAGTCAACTACTCACAACATTTTACACACTGCAGTGCTAGCTAGCTGTAGCTTATGCTTTCAATACTAGATTAATTATCTGACCCTTTGATTGGGTGGACAACATGTCAGTTCATGCTGCAAGAGCTCTGATAGGTTGGAAGAAGTTGTCATAATTACTGTGCAAGTCTATGGAAGGAGGTGAGAACCACGAGCCTCCTAGGTTTTGTATAGAAGTCAATGTACCCAGAGGAGGACGGAAACTAGCTGTCCTGCTGAAAGTTGAATTTGTCTCCCAGTGTCTGTTGGAAAGCAGACTGGACCCGGTTTTTCTCTAGGATTTTGCCTATGCTTAGCTCGATTTTGTTTAGTTTTATCCTACAAAAAGTAATTTCCGATGACAAGCATGCCCATAACATGATGCAGCCACCACTATACTTGAAAATATTATAGAGTTGTACTCAGTGATGTGTTGGATTTGCCCCAAACATAACACTTTGTTTTCAGGCCATAAAGTACATTTCTTTGCCCCATTTTTTGCAGTAACTTTAGTGCCTTATTGCAAACAGGATGAATGTTTTGGAATATTTTTATTCTGTACAGGCTTCCTTCTTTTCACTCTGTCATTTAGGTTATTATTGTGGAGTAACAAGAATGTTGTTGATTCATACTCAGTTATCTCCTATCACAGCCATTAAACTTTGTAACTCTTTTAAAGTCTCCATTGGCGTCATAGTGAAATCCCTGAGTGGTTTCCTTCCTCTCCGGCCACTGAGTTAGGAAGGACTCCTTTATCTTTGTAGTCACTGGGTGTTATTAATAACTTCACCATACTCGAAGGGGTATTCAATGTCTGTTATTTTCACCCATCTACCAATTGGTTCCCTTCTTCGCAAGACATTGGAAAACCTCCCTGGTCTTTGTGGAGGAATCTGTGTTTGAGATTTACTGCTCGACTGAGGGTCCTTACAGATAACGGTATGTGTGGGGTACAGAGATGAGGTAGTCATTCAAAAATCATGTTAACCACTATTATTGCACATAGAATGAGTCCTATAAGTTTCTAATGTATGTGACTTGTTTAGCACATTTTTACTATTGACCTTATTTAGGCTTGCCATAACAAAGAGGTTGAATACTTATTGACTCAAGACGTTTCAGCTTTTAAGTTTTTATTAATTTGTAAACAGTTCGAAAAATATAATTCCACTTTGACATTATGGGGTATTGTGTGTAGGCCAGTGGCAAAAATATCTCAATTTAATCCATTTTAAATTCAGGCTGTAACACAACAAAATGTGGAAAAGGGGTGTGAAGACATTCTGAAGGAACTGTACATAGTTCAAGGGTGTCAAACATACAGCCCGCGGGGGTCCAATCCGACCCGCGGGTGGTTTGAGTAAAAAAATATAGATTAAAAAATAATCATAATAAAACAATTGTGGGGGGGCAAACTAACTCAATATACTTTAAAATTACTAAATCGAAACTGTCTAGAAATTATAATGGATCAATATTCATTCCGTTTCTTGACTGTCCAGCTTACTAATGATCACCAAAGAGTCAGAGAGCATTTCAAATTCCCAAAACGATGGATAGACAACTATTTCTTGCTAATTTTGACAGCAGGGGAATATAACCAATTTTCAGTGTGGCCCTCTGGACCTTGTTGAAGCCCCCAAGAAAATGAGTTTGACACTTCTTATCTAGTTAATCTAGATTTTTTTTCTCCGGCTTTGAAACACGGATAGCTGTCTTCCAATATCAGATCATATTACCTGTTGGCAACCAGCTTCTTTGACCATATTTCTCCTTTGCAGAATTTAAAATTCTCCGTAACTATCATAATCTGTCATCTCAATGCTTTTCAAAAACTTTGGGCAACTTTCTAGTGAACACATTGGCTTGCTTTAAATTTACACTGCTCTGTTCAACAGAAGAGTTCTGGGATGGGTTACTGAAGAGTACTTTGTGACTGCTGATGTACGAAGGTCTTTATAAATACATTTGATTGATTGATTCATTGAGTAGAATTCTTCATGCTACGAATCCTGACTAATACAATACAACCCAATGAAATAATCCACAGTGGTTATCCTGCCCAAAGTTCCTTCATCTCCATTCTGTAGAAACGCAGTGCATGCAATTTGGTTTCAAAGTGTTTTTATTTAGTGGAAACTGTGCAGACTGGCAGTGCATCTCAATTGGCACGTTCACAGCTTCTTATCGCCTGTTTAAAATACATCCATAATACTTAATGGAGCATTTAAAGTGCCGTTGTCATAACCACAGAAAATGAACTGCCTATTTGCAATGTTGCAGTGAATGTCGCTTGCCATCTTTTAAACTAAATCATTATGTTTCTGGGTATACATGGGTGCAATTTCTTGGACAGAACTTAAATTAAATCAGGACTAGGCTTATGTAAGGGGTGTGTAACCGGTGGCAGGGAAGTCAGACGCAGGAGAGCAGAACTAGGTAATAGCCGGAGCAGTTTAATAGCAAAACCAACGGCATCAAGAATAACATGACATGGGTACAAAATCCGTTGCGCACCAGTCAACATGTGCACAAGCACTTACAATAAACAATACCACACAAGACATGGGGGGAACAGAGGGTTAAATACACAACACGTAATGAGGGAATGAAAACCAGGTGTGTGGGAAAACAAGACAAAACAAATGGAAAATGAAAAATGGATCGGCGATGGCTAGAAGACCGGTGACGCCGAACACCGCCCGAACAAGGAAAGGAACTGACTTCGGTAGAAGTTGTGACAGGCTAATTCTAATAAATTCAGAATAAATAAAACGATTCTGAGACATTGACTTCAGAGTACTAATTTCTGGGCTATGTAGTTCTTGACTAACTAGATTAAGGGCTCTATTCAATCAGACAAGCTTTAGCCGACATCCGCATGGTGTTTTTTTTGGCAGTGTCGGAGGTGGGACTGCGTTACAGCTGTCAAATCCACAAGCGCCTCCAGGCATTATACCTAAAGCGGACATTGCCATTGGCTGCACGGAATCACATTAAGATAAATCCCATGCAGCTTTGTTTAGAACGTCGAACACTGGAATGTGAGTTGTCATCTACACTTCGATTAGGCTGATAAAATTGTTCTATTTGAGC
>NC_036842.1:52263756-52271306 GCF_002910315.2 Salvelinus sp. IW2-2015
ACTCTAACTACAGTAGTCATTTCTAGTCTATACAGTAACATTTCCTCTCTAACTACAGTAGTCATGTTCTAGCTCTTACAGTAACTATTTCCTCTCTAACTACAGTTAGTCATGTTCTAGCTCTTACAGTAACTATTTCCTCTCTAACTGCAGTAGTCATGTTCTAGCTCTTACAGTAAACTATTTCCTCTCTAACTCCAGTAGTCATGTTCTAGCTCTTACAGTAACTATTTCCTCTCTAACTGCAGTAGTCATGTTCTAGCTCTTACAGTACTATTTCCTCTCTAACTACAGTAGTCATGTTCTAGCTCTAACAGTAACTATTTCCTCTCCTAACTACAGTAGTCATGTTCTAGCTCTTACAGTAACTATTTCCTCTCTAACTACAGTAGTCATGTTCTAACTCTTACAGTAACTATTTCCTCTCTAACTACAGTAGTCATGTTCTAGCTTGCTTACAGTAACTATTTCCTCTAACTACAGTAGTCATTGTTCTGTCTCTTACAGTAACTATTTCCTCTCTAACTGCAGTAGTCATGTTCTAACTCTTACAGTAACTATTTCCTCTCTAACTGCAGTAGTCATGTTCTAGCTCTTACAGTCATTTCCTCTCTAACTGCAGTAGTCATGTTCTACAGCTCTTAACAGTAAACTATTTCCTCTCTAACTGCAGTTAGTCATGTTCTAGCTCTTACAGTAACTATTTCTCTCTAACTACAGTAGTCATGTTCTAACTCTTACAGTAACTATTTCCTCTCTAACTGCAGTAGTCATGTTCTAGCTCTTACAGTAACTATTTCCTCTCTAACTGTCAGTAGTCATGTTCTATCTCTACCGTAACTATTTCCTCTCTAAACTAGCAGTACGTCATGTTCTAGCTTCTTAACATAACTATTGTGTATTGTGTTGGCTGAATCTAGCGTCCAAAAAACTCAAACAAGGAAAAAAATTGACGATTAAATGTAAAATTCTAAACCAAATTGAAGTAGAGATGAATATTGACCTTTTTTTGTGTAGTTGGCATTCTGTGACTTGTGCGATGGTGTGTTAGATTGAATGCATTACTTTTACCAGGTGCTTTGGGGAAATTCATTTTAATTCAGTCAATTCAAAACCAGAAACACCTAACTTCCAAATTCCAAATTTTCTCAGATTGAAAAAGCGATGAAAGAGAAGTCGTAATTGGAATTTGAGTGTAATCCTGAATGATGACTAGGATTGAAGACGGAAACTGAGGCCCAACCTTGACGTTGATCATTCTAGAACAGAATCCCCATCATAGAATCAGAAAGGCGGTATGAGCGAAGAGCCTACGCCCCAGTCCACACTATCACCAAGATGTATATGAGTTCATTCATATGAGGCCTTTTACCCTCTTCATACAATCTATTAGTTGAAGCAGCAGCCAGCCTCAGCCTGGTAGATGATAGATACAGGTAGAAGAGGAGACACTGTGGGAATTCTGGTGTGCATTCGTGCACTTTTCAGGTTCAGATGTGACCTCAGTGGCCGTTGTGTCTAGCACGTCGTACTGCCAAGACCCCGGAACACACTAGAGATCGGCATGGTGTCGAATCCCGACCATGCTTCGATTCTGACTGATCACCTCTCCTTCATTTGCCTATCTCTTGCGTTCTACTCAAGCTTCTTCCCAATGGTTCAATAACTACTAACAGTTGGCGGGAGAGGGAGCCAGTGAGTTTAAGAGGGTTGCATCTAACCATGAACACCACCAAGAAGTACACGTTCATTCGGTCTGTCTATCCTGTCCCTCTCTATCTCCCTCCTTTTCTATACTGTCTAGAGCCTTTCATTAATAATCATGTTTGGCAACCAGGATAGAGGGGATTGGAAAACGCAGGTTTTTATCAATTATTTTTCAATATTCCGTACATCGGGATGGGCAAATCTACCAACCTAGCAGCTCGAGTTCATATTACAACACAGGTGACTGGTACAACTGTGTGTGTGTGGGTCACGCTTGACCATAGTGTTATGTGTTTGCTTGTTTTAGTGTTTTGGTCAGGACGTGAGGCTGGGTGGGCTTCTATGTTGTGTGCTGTTTGTCTGTTTCTTTCTGTGTTCGCCTAATATGGTTCTGCAGATCAGTAGGCAGCTGTCTAATCGTTGTCCCTGATTGAAGAATCATATGGTGGCTTGGTTTTGTGTTGGATTTGTGGGTGATTCTGTATACGGTTGTTTCTCCTCCCTCGTCGTCTGAGGAGGAGGCAGGATCGGGATCCAAACGCGAGCTTTGTGTGGAATACATGAAATTTATTTAAAAAGTCGAACACGAAGCACACTTGATTAATTACAAAATAACAAACGTGACGTAGACCCGACCTGATACATATGAACTTAATGTAGAAGACGCACGAACAGGTACAGACTAACAAACGAACAGCCCGTGTGGTACATAAACACTGACACGGAAGACATCACCCACACAACAACAGTGTGCACAGCCTACCTTAATAATGGTTCTCAATCAGAAGGAAACGTCAAACACCTGCCCTGATTGAGACACAATATAAGGCTAATTAAACAATGAAACTAAACATAGAAACAAACACTAGACCTGCCCACTCAGCTCACGTCCTGACCAACTAAACACCGTAAAACAAAGGAAAATAAGGTCAGGAACGTGACAGTGTGGTGTGTTTTTGTGTGTATGTGTGTGTTGTGTAGTGTGTGTCAAAGTGTGGTGTTCACCATACGTTAGGCTTCTACCTTTTCTAGTCTGCACCGTTCCTCTTAGCCGGGCGGCTCCAGACAGCCGCACAGAGGGCCGCCAGGACCTATATGTTATATTAGCCTGGCGCGTTGATGAATATCACAGGCAGACTCATTCAACCTCAGACTCATTTTTAGCAGGGCTAGCAGGACACCACGGTGTGCAGTAAAACATCCTGTTGGTAAAGGCTGTTCTAGTCCTTGGGTTCGCAGGTCAGCGGCAGTACGAGAGAGATTAAGGGCCCCTGCACCTTGGTGTTCCTGTGTCTGCTATTTGGCTTGAGCGGAGTGTCCAGGTTACCAGAGACGGTAGATGGAGACTGGATTGGATCATGCAACTACTGTCTCACCAGCTGGAGAGAACACGACAAGGTCTATTTAATGATGCATGATGATGGTACATTTCAGTGCCATCGTCATCATCCATTGTCGTCATCGTCAATCATCATTCTTTTCACTCATGATGTTTGCTGGAATCTGTCCTGTCTGGTCTGTCTGTGTATCTGGTCTGTCTGTCTGGTCTGTCTGTGTGTCTGGTCTGGTCTGGTCTGGTCTGGTTTGTCTATATCTTAGTGTTTCTTTGTTCTATTATCAGACTTTTGAAACTGGTAAGAAAAAAAAAATGGTGAAAAAAAAACCCAGAAACAGATCTGTCATCCACTGACACGTGTGCACCTTCTTCTTAGAACGATCATGATCTAACCACCTCAGTTGATTTCCCCACACTAAATCTCTCTCTCTCTCTTTCTTCTTCTCTTCTCTCTTTTTCTCTCTTTTCTCTCTCTCTCTCTCCACGTATCCAAACACATCCACACACATAGACACACACCAAGGTGCCTTGTTTGACAGTAAGATTTCTAATAGAAGTGTATTAGTCAAATCACACAGTGCAGGGAAAAGTACCCAATTGTCTACTTGAAGTAAAAGTAAAGATTCTTTAATAGAAAATGACTCTAGGAAAATAATATTTGATTAAAAGTCTAAAGTTTTTGTTTAAACATACTTTAGTATCAAAAGTAAATGTAATTGTAAAATATACTAAGTATTCAAGTAAAAGTAAAAGTATAAGTCATTAAACATTCCTGATGGTGCCATTTTTTATTTAAAAAAATATTTCAGATAAGCCAGGGGCACGCTTCGATAACAATCAGACATAACTTTACAAACAAAGATGTTTAGTGGTAGTCGCCGCAGATCAGAGGCCAGTAGGGATGACCAGGGATGTTCTCCTGATAAGTATGTGAATATTAGACCATTTTCCTGTCCTGCTAAGCATTCAAACATGTAACAAGTACTTTAGGTGTAGGGGAAATGTATGGAGTAAAAGCCCATCATTTTTCTTTAGGATGTAGTGAAGTAAAAGTTGAAGAATAAAAATAAAATAAAATCAGTAAATGTGAAGTACAGATACCCAAGAAATTATTTAAGAAGTAATGTGTCCTGGTGGGGGAAGGGTAAATGTCTGTTTGGGGTGGGTTAGATGTCCATATGGAGGACAGGCGGGCGGGGCGGGGTCGGGCTTGCGGGGAGTTTAGGTTAGCTGCCCTAGTGTTCTGGCAATTCAGCAACTGATGGTCCTGGGGGTAGAAGCTCTTGGCCAGTCTGGTCAGTTTTTGCCATGATGCTCCTGTACTTGCCTTGCTGAGTGTGGAGAGCGGGGAGAACAGGCCGTTGGCTCGGGAGGCTGAGGTCCTTGATAATGTTCTCCCTTCCTGTGATACGAGAGGAAATAGTTACTGTAAGAGCTAGAACATGACTACTGCAGTTAGAGAGGAAATAGTTACTGTAAGGGCTAGAACATTATTACAGCAGACAGTCTGGTTTTGCTTTTCACACCTCTATTATGACCAAGAATAGACCTAGTGAGAAATGAATTGTTAAAGGATGGTTCCATCAGAGAGTTAATAATCATCACCAGCTAACTTCATCCAACAGGAGTTTCACTCCTCTCCCTTCATCCTTTCCCAGATGTGTGAAATTGTTTTTTAGATAATAGCATAAGTCAAGAAAGTCCCAGTCGGTATTAGATAGAACGTCATGGGAAAAACGACCTGTGGTTACCTAGGTTACTCCATTGGCTCACAGCAACGTCTTAAACTTTTGCAAACAACATTCTCTTGTCTGCTTGTTTTAGTCAATTACAAAAAAAAAKTACATTTAAACAAAATTACAACATGTCTAAAGATAACTAGGGAGCAGGCAATGTTGAAAAGTTCTCACTACACTAGAAACATTTAATGTTGTAGGGCTTCGCTCATGCCCCTTTTCATGAAGGTGCTAGCAGCCTCARGAGTGAGTGAGTGCTAGCTAGCTATCTTCTGACCAGAACATTAAGCTAGCCAAGACCAACAACACAAACAAATGGACTATACAGCTGCAAGTAGTGAGTGGAATTACAAGCAAACTATACTAAACAAGTCAAATGTGTTACCGGTGACAAAATGTTGTCTCTTTTACAATGGTGGCCAATTGGAAAGAATGTTTGTTTTCCCCAATGTGTYGGTGTGGTCGAGGGTAATTAGTTATTATATGTGGATATCGTGCGTAAATCTAAGTTACAAAACAAAAAAATCTAAGTTAAAGCTAGAGATACGCTTTTTCGCATTGGATGTGTCTCAATCCACCGCATCCTCCAGTGTGGAACTCCCACATCTGTGGTGAAAGGTGGCAGAGCTAGAGTGTTTTTTATCAGACCACATGAGACAACCTGGAAAATCCCATGTAAACGTCTGGAGCGTCCGAACAGTTTGACCTACAAACTATTATGAAGGGGAGACCCTCAGGAACACGATGGTGTTCTCCGTTCTGATCTACCATCCCCACAAGTGTCATGGGACTCCTCTGAAGMTAACRGGTACRGGTATTTTGAAGTTAAAACCGGTACCGGTATTTTGAAGTTTAAACCGGTACTGATATTCTGAAGTTAACCTGTACCGGTATTCTGAAGTTAACCGGCCTTGCTGGTTAAATAAGGAATGGAAGTATGAAGTATTTTTGACTACCCAAAAAAGTGTTTCATGTGTAAAAAAGCAAACAAAATATTCCTGAGTTTTCTTTATCTCTCTAGATTAATAGGACAGACCTTCAAAGCTTTGTTTCTGATGATTTCTTGTTGACTGGTCGTTTTTTGCATTTATGAATGTGTTATTCCTAAATGGGTCCTACAATTCTAACTCAAATAGGCCATGGCCATCTTAAAAGAATTCATATGTCAGCCTAGCACCCCCAACCAGATCCACTGTGATATTTATAGCCTTTGTGTTTTTGTTTATGGCAAACAGGTGGTGGGGCCACTGTTTGTTGTATTATTTCAAATGAAGGGTGACCTTAATGCTAAATTGGCTAGCTTCTACACAACCTTTATCAAACAATGGGATTAGCCTCTTCCCATACAATCTGCTTCTGTGCATGTGTGTTGTCTGCTTTATTCACAGTATAATGTGATGATCAATATGACTCATGTTTCATTACTGCAAGTGCAATGTTATTTTCTCTTTTGAATCTATCCCACCAGAGTGACGGCCGCTTAAAAAGCAATCCCTTTGAAAATGGCCTATGTGGCATCAATATGAGTCAGAAAGAGTTATCTCTACCTGTACAACATTGACTACAAAGTGTAAATAGGATCATTTTGGTCATAAGGTCAGTCTCGTTAAAACAGAGTTGAAACATCCGTGCTTCACAACGCGTAAATGAAGTACGGTTTTGATTTGACTCTGTCCATTTGCCTACTAACATGGGGTGAACAGCTGTGGTGATTGCTACCTATCCAATAGCATAGACAGTGAGACAGGTCTGAGTGTATGTAAACTTCTGACCCACTGGAATTGTGATACAGTGAATTATAAGTGAAATAATCTTCTGGTAAACAATTGTTGGAAAAATTATACTTTTGGTCATGCACAAAGTAGATGTCCTAACCAACTTTGCCAACTTAGTAGTTTGTTAACAAGAAATTTTGTGGAGTGGTTGAAAAATGAGTTTTAATGACTCCAACCTAAGTGTATGTATACTTCTGACTTCAACTATACATCCAAGCATTCACACACGTTAATTTAACATGACTAAATAGCAATAGCAGTAGCACCATGATAGTTACTTCTTCAGAGCAGAGTGTGTGTGAATATTCTATAGGGTGTGAACCTGAGACACCAAGAGTGTACTATCACACTATCACACTCCATTCCACTGTAAACCTGTGTGACATTCCCTACACGTACATAAACTCAGCAAAAAAAGAAATGTCCTCTCACTGTCAACTGCCGTTTTCATTTTCAGCAAACTTAACATGTGTAAATATTTTTTATGAACTTAAACAAGATTCAAACAACACAGACAGGTGACTAACAGAAATAGAATAATATTGTCCTTGAACAAAAAAGTGTGTGTGTGGGTTGGGGGGTCAAAATTAAAAGTAACAGTCAGTATCTGGTGTGGCCACCAGCTGCATTAAGTCTGCAGGTGCATCTCCTTCTCATGATTGCACCAGATTCTGCCAATTCTTGCTGTGAGATTTTACCCCACTCTTCCAGCAAGGCACCCTGCAAGTTCCGCGACGACATTTCTGGGGAATCCGGCCCTAGCCCCTCACCCTCTGATCCACAACGGTCCCCAAAACGTGCTCAATAGGATTGAATCCGGGCTTCTTCGCTGGCCATGGCGAGAACACTGACATTCCTGTCTTGCAGGAAATCACTGCACAGAAACAAGCAGTGATGCCGCTGGTGGCATTGTCATAGCTGGAGCGGGGTCATGTCAGGCGTGAGCCTGCCAGGAAAGGGTACCACGATGAAGGGAGGCAGGAGTGGGTGTCTTCC
>NC_036842.1:52273078-52337411 GCF_002910315.2 Salvelinus sp. IW2-2015
TTTTTATATATTTGTTTATTATTAATTTGTATGTTTAAATAACATAATACAATTTCAAAGTATGCATTAAGGTGTCTGAAATAGAATAAACGTGGCAAAAACAAATGTAGACATAAAACATTTCTATAGTTTCTAAAATATTTTTACAACGTTTGGGGATTGGGGAAGCGCGGTGGCTTCAAAACTGCGCCCCCTGTCAGTCATCTAGTGTATATATAAATAATTGGTTACTACCCATGACTGTATTAGTTAGTGACATAGATATGGTTGTTGCATTCATCCATTTTCGGTGCAAAGAGAATATGTTATCATAAATTATTTAAATGTTTTATCACAATGCTATATGTATTTCTTAGTTTTACCAAAATGCAGGGGCCTGAAACTTTTTCACTTTTAACCAAAAACATTATCATATTTCCCAGCATGCTGTATTGCAGGTAGATTTTTTTGATTGTTTATTTTAATATCTATGTTTGTGCAATTGATTGATTAATCTTATAATACACAAAGAGAAATAACACATTTTTCGGTAATGCTTTACTTGACATAACAATGTTATAAAATGTCATGACAGCTGACATAACTTGTCATAACCTGTCATAATATGGTCATAACACTGTCATATTTACACCTGTTGTGACATATACAGTGCCTTCAGAAAGTATTCAGACCTCTTGACATTTTCCACATTTTGTTACGTCACAGCCTTATTCTAAAATGGAGCAGGAGTGGCTTCGGGACAAGTCTCTGAATGTCCTTGAGTGGCCCAGCCAGAGCCCAACTTGAACCCGATTGAACATCTCTGGAGAGACCTGAAAATAGTTGTGCAGCAACACTTCCCATCCAACCTGACAGAGGTTGAGATGATCTGTAGAGAAGAGTGGGAGTAACTCTCCAAATACAGGTGTGCCATGCTTGTAGCGTCATACCCAGGAAGACTCGATTCTGTAATCGCTGCCAAAGGTGCTTCAAGAAAGTACTGACTAAAGGGTTCTGAACAGTTATGTAAATGTGATATTTCATTTTTTAATTACATTTTTTTAAATGAGCAAACATTTCTAAAAACCTGTGCCTTCGGAAAGTATTCAGACCCCTTGACTTTTTCCACATTTTGTTACGTTACAGCCTTATTCTAAAATCCTAATCGATCTACACACAATACTCCAAAGTGAAAGCAGGTTTGCAGAAAGTTTTGCTAATTTATAAAACATAAAAAACAGAAATACCTTATTTACATAAGTAAATAAACCCTTTGCTATGAGACTCGAAATTGAGCTCAGGTGCACCCTGTTTCCATTGATCATCCTTGAGATGTTTCTCCAACTTGATTTGAGTCCAACTGTGGTAAATTCAGTTGATTGAACATAATTTGGAAAAGCACACATCGGTCTATATAAGGTCCCACAGTTGACAGTGCATGTCAGAGCAACAACCAAGCCATGAGGTCAAAGGAATTGCCGTAGAGCTCCGAGACAGGATTGTGTCGAGGCACAGATCTGGGGAAGGGTACCAAAAAACGTCTGAAACATTGAAGGTCCTCAAGAACACAGTGTCCCCCATCATTCTTAAATGGAAGAAGTTTGTTACCACCAAGACTCTTCCAAGAGCTGGCCGCCTGGCCAAACTGAGCAATCGGGGGAGAAAGGCCTTTGGTCAAGGAGGTGACCAAGAACCTGATGGTCACTCTGACAGAGCTCTAGAGTTCCTCTGTGGAGATGGGATAATCTTCCAGAAGGACAACCATCTCTGCAGCGCTCCACCAATCAGGCCTTTATGGTAGAGTGGCCAGACGTAAGCCACTCCTCAGTAAAAGGCACATGACAGCCCGTTTGGAGTTTGTCAAAAGGCACCTAAAGGACTNTAAAGGACTCAGACCATGAGAAACAAGATTATCTGGTCTGATGAAACCAATATTGAACTCTTTGGCCCGAATGCCAAGCGTCACGTCTGGAGGAAAACTGCCCCATTTCTATGGTGAAGCATGGTGGTTGCAACATGCAGTAGTGGCTTCGGGACAAGTCTCTGAATGTCCTTGAGTGGCCCAGCCAGAGCCCGGACTTGAACCCGATCGAACATCTCTGGAGAGACCTGAAAATAGCTGTGCAGCAACACTCCCCATCCAACCTGAGAGCTTGAAAGGATCTGCAGAAACTCCCAAAATACAAGTATGCCAAGCTTGTAGCGTAATACCCAAAAAGACTCGAGGCTGAAATCGCTGCCAAAGGTGCTTCAACAAAGTACTGAGTAAAGGGTCTGAATACTTATGTAAATGTAATATTTCAGTTTTTTTTTTTTTATAAATTAGCAAACATTTCTAAATCCTGTTTTTGCTTTGTCATTATGGGGAATTGTGTGTAGATTGATGAAGGAAAAAAACAATTTAATAGATTTTCGAATAAGGCTGTAACGTAACAAAATGTGGAAAAAGTCAAGGGGTATGAATACTTTCCGAAGGCACTGTATTGCGTTATTTTATGGCTGGTTATGACACCTACATAAGAGTGTTTCATAAATCCTTTGTTGACAGAACGAATTCTTTCCAGTCATGTTTTTTCATAATATTTTGAGTAACACTGTCGTGAAGCATTATGACCATCATAACCTTTAAATTCAGATAGGCATATCACGTACGTGCCCTTATGTCAATCATCAGTCAATCATTGTCCTGCTCCTGAAATCTGCTCCTGCATTCATCACAGTCATCAGCAACAGAGCGTTCGGGTAGGTGCAATGTGTATGCAATTATAATGAGAATTTAATATGATCAATTTTATGTAACATAAACATACTGTTGACATGTAGGCTATGGTGTAAGGGAATGTTTTGCCTTGTGTGGTAGGTTTTGACACTCTTATGTAGGTGTCATAACCAACCATAAAATAACACAATACATGTCACAACAGGTCTAAATATATGTGTCATGACAGTTTTATGACCATATTATAACAGGTTATGACAAGTTATGTCAGCTGTTATGACATGGTTATGACCGTGTCAAAATGTGTTATGATGCTGGGTGTCAGGTAAAGTGTTACCAATTTTTCGAAACTAATCCAACCCAGTTAGTTAGATGATTTGCACCATTACTGAAATGTTTGTTCCAGTCTAAATTTCTTAGGTAGTCTCCTCACAATGTTCCCAACCCTGGCACTTGTTATGAATACAGGTTGCAGGTGAATAAAAACTCAAACTGTTGGATAGGCTAACTTTCGCTGGATTCCAATAGGAATCACTTTGCAAACCGGGATAATGTGACTTGCAGGTAGGGTTACAATATGCTAGAAACGGAAACAGGAAATCAGGCGATTTTTGGAAAGTTACAGGAAGTTTGCAATCCTGCTTGCAGGCCTGATGTTGCCTGAGGTATGAATTGGGGTACAATTAAGCACTTATAACTATAGGTACGAAGGATGACCTTAAGAAGGAATTCCTATCTACAATGACAGCCTACACCGGCCAAACCCGGACGACGCTGGGCCAATTGTTCGCCGCCCGATGGGACTCCCAATTACGGCCGGTTGTGATACAGCTTGGAATCGAACCAGGGTGTCTGTAGTGTTGTGAGTTGTGGAATTTGTTAGGTTAGATTACTTGTTGTTATTACTGCATTGTCGGAACTAGAAGCACAAGCATTTCGCTACACTCGCATTAACATCTGCTAACCATGTGTATGTGACTAATAAAATTTGATTTGATTTGATTTAGTGACGCCTCAAGCACTGAGATGCAGTATCTTAGACCCCTGCGCCACTCTGGGAGCCCACTACAGGTTACCACTACAGTGACAAGTGTTTACACCCCTTTAGGAACAAATCTAAACCTTTTTCTCCCTGTGAGTCTAATATAATGGTCTAAAACTCATGGTTTACAGCCCACATTAGGCCTGCAAGTCACATCATGCTGGCTTGCAAGGTGATGTGTAATTCCTGTTCAAATCCAACCAGTGTGGGGATATCACCCACAACCTGTATTCAGAATTACTGCCAAGGTTGGTAAGTCTAAGCTACGAGACTACCTAAAGCATCTAAACTGGAACAACCATTTTAGGTTAACGGGTGCAATAAGTCCATGTAACATTCAGATTCAGAAAACTTTAATGTCCTCAGAGAGACAATTCATCTTGCAGCAGTCATAAAACATATCACGTCTAAAAATATAAAATAAATAGCAAAGGATATTTACAAGCAAATAGGCRGGGTAASTGCAGTTTCATAGTGCAAGTGCTAAGTGCAATTAGTCCAACATTTTTGTTAAGTTACTGAATTCCATTCGGAATAAAAGAGTACTTGGCCCTATTTTCTTAACCAGAGGGAAGGAGCTGGAATTCAGGGTGGAGTGGATGGGAAGAGTCAACCGCTATTTTATTTGCCTTATGGAGTGCTCTGCCCAAGTAGAGAGATGACAGATATTTTCCGCAAGTCCTGACTATCTTGCCCATCCAGTTTTTCTGTGCAACCTTGATATTCCCAAACCAGCAGGTCAAGCAGTAGGACAGAATGCTCTCCATGAATGATTTGTAAAAGAGAACCATGATGATCAGATCAGTTTCTGTAGGAAGTACAGTTTCTGTTGGCCTTTCTTAAAAATAGCGTCAGTACACTGATCCCAGGACAGCTTGTTGTCAATGACTAGCCCAAGGTATTTGTACTCCTCCGCTATTTCAATGGGCTCACCTTTTATCAGTGATGGTGTGTGCATGGTAGTGTTCTCTCTGAATGATAATCACCAGGTCCTTCGTTTTTTGATGTATTTAATTTTAGATGGGATAACTCACACCAGACAGTAAAATCATTCAGAGCCGGTCCATGCTCTGTCTCACCCCCTTCGAGGAGACTGACCAAAGCAGTATCGTCAGCATACAGTATTTGATCAGGTGGTGCTCTGGGAACCGGCTCCGGCAGCTGTCTGTATACAGTATGCATAGTACTGGTGAAAGAACACTGCCCTGGGGGGTTCCAACTGAAGTAGTGCGCACCTCAAGAGAGTGTGTTGCCAACTCGTACCYGCTGAGACCTATCAGTTAGGAAGTTGGTGATCCATGTGATAAGCATGGCATCAAGTCTGAAGTCTCCTCTCAGTCTGTCCGCGAGGACCAATGGATTGATTGTGTTAAATGCCGAGGACAAATCTGTGAATATGATACACACATGGGTTTTACTGCCCTCCAAATGCATGTACACCAGATGTAAGAGCGAGAGGATGGCATCATCTGCCCCTCTCTCTGACCGGTATGCAAATTGGAGGGGGTCAAGAAGGTGTCTGGTGGTGTTGATTATGTATGTCTTGATGATCTTTTCAAGAGATTTAATCAAGAGAGAGGTAAGAGCTTCAGGTCTGTAATCATTTGATGCAGATGGATGAGAGGTTTTTGGGACAGGTACAACAACATATTTTTTCCATAGAGATGGAATTTCCAATGTATCCAGGGATCGCTGAAAGACAGAGCAGAAGACACTGCTCAGCTGAKTGGAACAGTGTTTCAAGACACAACCACTTATGTTATCAAGCCCCAGGCTCTTTTGTGCTCCAGTGCTTTTGAACACTCGTTGTACGACTTCCTCAATGATGACTAGCGCACTCTCGGTTGGCATGACATCCTCCTCCAGACAGGCCAGGGGAGCGGGGGAACCCCTGTTTCAAAACGGTCAAAATGGCTGTAGAAAGGCACACCCTCTCGTCCAGGTAGGGATCGATACATTGCCTCCCTTTGAAGGGGGTGTTTGCCATATTTTTAATGCCCAACCAGGCAGACCGAGAGTCTCGCTGTTTCTGTTGCACCTTATCCTTGTACTGGCATCTCGCCTTTTTTATCTCTTTGTTCACCTCTCTCTGTACCTCTTTTCTTTCGAGTGGATTCCCGGAGGCAAACACTTGTTTATTCTTGCTTAGCACCATTTTCAAATCTTTGGTCACCCATAGTTTGTTGTTAGGAAATATCTTACATGTTTTTAAGGGATCACTAAATCAACACAGAATTCAATGTAGCCAGATATTACGTTAGTCAACTTGTTCAGGTCAGCTGATGATTCTTCAAATTCACTCCAGTAGTACAATCTAAGCATCCCTGCAATTGACTCGCCGATTGGGCATTGGACATTAAGCGAGCAGTGTCAAGAAACAGTGCGGCTTGGCACTGGTTGTGTTTCGGAGGACACGTGGCTCTCGACCTTTCGCCTCTCCGGAATCTGTAGGGGAGTTGCAGCGATGAGACAAGACTGTAACTACCTATTGTACTACCAATCAATGTACATGCACAAACATACGCTTCTCAAAATCAACCTGCAATAGAGCATGTTGGGAAATATAATAATGATTGGTGTGGTTTTGGTTCTAAGTGATGTGTATGAGTTTGAGGCCCCTGCATAGGTTTAAGACTAGGCCATCAAAATAAGGCCTTATGAAACAGGTAGGGTATTGTGTTAAAAGTCCCAAACAGTCAAATCAACTTTGTCATGAAATTGGATGATATTTGGAAGAAACCAGGACTACCAAAGTGTGAAAAATGGCTGTTGCTTCTACATTGATGGAGATTGAGCATAAAGTCACTGCTCCCCCCCCATGTCAAAGACTTGGATTCAGGAGGCGGGATTATTACGTTTTTTTTGTGACATCACAAAAGCTACATTTGAATACACCAATGGTAATGTCTTATTCTCTTGTCTAATTTAAATAAGTACCGCCTTGTAACCAACATCGCAGAAGGCGTGCTCGCAGAGGGACGTGGTTTACATAGATAGGTAGGTAGTCTACTGGTGCCAAAACGACTGCAGTGTGTATATTTAGAGGTTTYCCCTATTCATCTAAGGCAAAGATAATTATAGGTTTACACTTTTATCTGTGTCTGATGTTAGCTAGTAACTGGCTAGCTAGGTCTTCAGCCAGTATGGAACTAAAGAGCGGGAAAGGTTGCCCTAAACTCTGAAGCAGTTGTCATGTCATTACATCAAGAGACATGTCAAACAAAAAATGTATACAAACTTCTTGACATCATTGATAGTCATTATATATCAACGTGGTCTGACAGTCAATATACACAGCAGGAGCGGTCGGTGCCATTCAAGACGATTTCTATGACAGCATATTGGATGACTGTCAGCTTTCGGCTACTACATGATAATTGAATTTTACCTATACCCATCATAAGCTAGGTTGCTACAACACAGCTGTCTGACCAGGCAAAAAAAACTTTCCAAACCAAAGTTTCATACCGCTAACCTCTACACACAGCCTGCATCATTGTCACCATATTAGCTAACGTCATAGTCAACATAACTACTAGAACTAACACGTTAGTAAACCTGCTACAATCATGCAGTACATTGTACAGTCAGCAAGCAGTTTAGCAGTTACACCGGCGGGCCCCGGTGGCAATAAATTCATAAAACCAAAAGCTTACCCTGACTTGGAATAGTTCCCATTGTTGGATAGCCATAGCCAGCTAGCTAACATAGCATCCCTCTCTGTTTGAGCCAGGTATTTGAGTAGTCTAAACTAGCTAGCTGCATTCGCTAGCTATGTAAGTGAAATTGAAAAAAATACAACGAAATATAGCTATCTCTCTCTCTCTCTGTCCCTATCTCTCTTTCATTTTTAAGGTACTAATTTGTTCAAAACTGTTCAACTATTGAGTCAACTACTCACAACATTTTACACACTGCAGTGCTAGCTAGCTGTAGCTTATGCTTTCAATACTAGATTAATTATCTGACCCTTTGATTGGGTGGACAACATGTCAGTTCATGCTGCAAGAGCTCTGATAGGTTGGAAGAAGTTGTCATAATTACTGTGCAAGTCTATGGAAGGAGGTGAGAACCACGAGCCTCCTAGGTTTTGTATAGAAGTCAATGTACCCAGAGGAGGACGGAAACTAGCTGTCCTGCTGAAAGTTGAATTTGTCTCCCAGTGTCTGTTGGAAAGCAGACTGGACCCGGTTTTTCTCTAGGATTTTGCCTATGCTTAGCTCGATTTTGTTTAGTTTTATCCTACAAAAAGTAATTTCCGATGACAAGCATGCCCATAACATGATGCAGCCACCACTATACTTGAAAATATTATAGAGTTGTACTCAGTGATGTGTTGGATTTGCCCCAAACATAACACTTTGTTTTCAGGCCATAAAGTACATTTCTTTGCCCCATTTTTTGCAGTAACTTTAGTGCCTTATTGCAAACAGGATGAATGTTTTGGAATATTTTTATTCTGTACAGGCTTCCTTCTTTTCACTCTGTCATTTAGGTTATTATTGTGGAGTAACAAGAATGTTGTTGATTCATACTCAGTTATCTCCTATCACAGCCATTAAACTTTGTAACTCTTTTAAAGTCTCCATTGGCGTCATAGTGAAATCCCTGAGTGGTTTCCTTCCTCTCCGGCCACTGAGTTAGGAAGGACTCCTTTATCTTTGTAGTCACTGGGTGTTATTAATAACTTCACCATACTCGAAGGGGTATTCAATGTCTGTTATTTTCACCCATCTACCAATTGGTTCCCTTCTTCGCAAGACATTGGAAAACCTCCCTGGTCTTTGTGGAGGAATCTGTGTTTGAGATTTACTGCTCGACTGAGGGTCCTTACAGATAAYGGTATGTGTGGGGTACAGAGATGAGGTAGTCATTCAAAAATCATGTTAACCACTATTATTGCACATAGAATGAGTCCTATAAGTTTCTAATGTATGTGACTTGTTTAGCACATTTTTACTATTGACCTTATTTAGGCTTGCCATAACAAAGAGGTTGAATACTTATTGACTCAAGACGTTTCAGCTTTTAAGTTTTTATTAATTTGTAAACAGTTCGAAAAATATAATTCCACTTTGACATTATGGGGTATTGTGTGTAGGCCAGTGGCAAAAATATCTCAATTTAATCCATTTTAAATTCAGGCTGTAACACAACAAAATGTGGAAAAGGGGTGTGAAGACATTCTGAAGGAACTGTACATAGTTCAAGGGTGTCAAACATACAGCCCGCGGGGGTCCAATCCGACCCGCGGGTGGTTTGAGTAAAAAAATATAGATTAAAAAATAATCATAATAAAACAATTGTGGGGGGGCAAACTAACTCAATATACTTTAAAATTACTAAATCGAAACTGTCTAGAAATTATAATGGATCAATATTCATTCCGTTTCTTGACTGTCCAGCTTACTAATGATCACCAAAGAGTCAGAGAGCATTTCAAATTCCCAAAACGATGGATAGACAACTATTTCTTGCTAATTTTGACAGCAGGGGAATATAACCAATTTTCAGTGTGGCCCTCTGGACCTTGTTGAAGCCCCCAAGAAAATGAGTTTGACACTTCTTATCTAGTTAATCTAGATTTTTTTTCTCCGGCTTTGAAACACGGATAGCTGTCTTCCAATATCAGATCATATTACCTGTTGGCAACCAGCTTCTTTGACCATATTTCTCCTTTGCAGAATTTAAAATTCTCCGTAACTATCATAATCTGTCATCTCAATGCTTTTCAAAAACTTTGGGCAACTTTCTAGTGAACACATTGGCTTGCTTTAAATTTACACTGCTCTGTTCAACAGAAGAGTTCTGGGATGGGTTACTGAAGAGTACTTTGTGACTGCTGATGTACGAAGGTCTTTATAAATACATTTGATTGATTGATTCATTGAGTAGAATTCTTCATGCTACGAATCCTGACTAATACAATACAACCCAATGAAATAATCCACAGTGGTTATCCTGCCCAAAGTTCCTTCATCTCCATTCTGTAGAAACGCAGTGCATGCAATTTGGTTTCAAAGTGTTTTTATTTAGTGGAAACTGTGCAGACTGGCAGTGCATCTCAATTGGCACGTTCACAGCTTCTTATCGCCTGTTTAAAATACATCCATAATACTTAATGGAGCATTTAAAGTGCCGTTGTCATAACCACAGAAAATGAACTGCCTATTTGCAATGTTGCAGTGAATGTCGCTTGCCATCTTTTAAACTAAATCATTATGTTTCTGGGTATACATGGGTGCAATTTCTTGGACAGAACTTAAATTAAATCAGGACTAGGCTTATGTAAGGGGTGTGTAACCGGTGGCAGGGAAGTCAGACGCAGGAGAGCAGAACTAGGTAATAGCCGGAGCAGTTTAATAGCAAAACCAACGGCATCAAGAATAACATGACATGGGTACAAAATCCGTTGCGCACCAGTCAACATGTGCACAAGCACTTACAATAAACAATACCACACAAGACATGGGGGGAACAGAGGGTTAAATACACAACACGTAATGAGGGAATGAAAACCAGGTGTGTGGGAAAACAAGACAAAACAAATGGAAAATGAAAAATGGATCGGCGATGGCTAGAAGACCGGTGACGCCGAACACCGCCCGAACAAGGAAAGGAACTGACTTCGGTAGAAGTTGTGACAGGCTAATTCTAATAAATTCAGAATAAATAAAACGATTCTGAGACATTGACTTCAGAGTACTAATTTCTGGGCTATGTAGTTCTTGACTAACTAGATTAAGGGCTCTATTCAATCAGACAAGCTTTAGCCGACATCCGCATGGTGTTTTTTTTGGCAGTGTCGGAGGTGGGACTGCGTTACAGCTGTCAAATCCACAAGCGCCTCCAGGCATTATACCTAAAGCGGACATTGCCATTGGCTGCACGGAATCACATTAAGATAAATCCCATGCAGCTTTGTTTAGAACGTCGAACACTGGAATGTGAGTTGTCATCTACACTTCGATTAGGCTGATAAAATTGTTCTATTTGAGCGTCATTATTTCTATATAGCCTACACTTTCTCGTAGGGGTAGGCTATATAGCACCCTAAACATCTGAGGGGGCACAAAGTACATGAGGATGGCTGGGGGGTGGTCCAGAGGGGTGCTAGGCCTCCCGTCTTGGATAATTTTCAGTTTTTCAAACACCTGGAACAACTTGTTCCTGCAATCTAGAGCCATATTCATTATGCTTAATTCTATGCCAGAAATATGTCAATTTTTCTGCATATCTAAGCATACTTCTTGAGCTGTCTGTATCTTTTTGACTGGTGATACATTTCTTTAAAGAACCATCAGCCTCGCTGCTGAAAAAACTGGGTAAAAGATTGAAAGGAATGTGTCTTATTTAGTACATTTAGTTATTGCTAGCTTTTCTAAAGTCTACCAACCTTGCCAGCAGGCATGCCAGCTAAAATAAAAGCCACTTTAATAAAAAATATATATACACTTTTAAATGTGGATAATTGGATGCTTAGATGTAACCATAGACTGTCTTATTTTTGCATAGGGTCAATTAAACATGAAAAGAAAGGGAGAGATATCAGACTTCTTTTTAAAGAAGCACAAACAGGCAGATCAGGTGCAAACAGACCCCAGCCCTTGCATCACCACCGTACCCTAGAGCAGCTCCCTACCTGAGGCTAGTCAAAGTCAGTGTGGTCAGACTTCACAAGGACCCAGTCTACCACCACCAGGTCAGAGCATCTACCAGGCAGTCAGTCACATGCCCAGTTCAGAATTTAAGTTTAGCTTCAGCTTGAATTAGATGATTTTGTCAAATTAATCCTCACTTTAAAATGTTGGTTGTTGATTCATGTGTTTTCTTGTTTTGATGGCTGGGGAATTTTTATTTGGATTATACACTAATGGTTCTTGCGTTATTCTAACGTAATAGATGTATCAAGGGATGACACAGAAACCTCAGCCAGGAGATGTCATCGAGCCCCTCCCAACTGCATCAAACACCAGATATGCTGTTCCAAAAGGACCCAAWGGTAGGCCTATACTTTAAACTACACATTTTAGTTAGTAGCTGTTAGTATCTAATCTTGTGGATCCCCTAATTATACATTTCCATATAGATATGACACATTATTCAACGTGTATTTCAGACATTTCAAGATCCAGAGGAGAGGGTCCTGTACAGTTGCAGTGGTCRGCTGAGGCGGACAGGGCTTTTGGGCAGCTAAGAGCTCTGTTTACCTCTGCTCCCGTGCTGGCCCATCCGGATCCCTCTTTGGCGTTCATAGTGGAGTTGGACGCGTCCGAGGCTGGGATAGGAGCCGTGCTCTCTCAGCGCTCGGGKYACGCCACCGAAGCTCTGCCCCTGTGCTTTCTTCTCAAAGGGAACTATGATGTGGGGGACCGGGAGCTGTTGGCTGTGGTTAAGGCCTTGGAGACATTGGCTTTGGTTAAGGCGTGGAGACATTGGCTTGAGGGTGCTAAACACCCTTTCCTCATCTGGACTGACCACCACAACCTGGAGTACATCCGGGCAGCGAGGAGACTGAACCCTCATCAGGCAAGGTGGGCCATGTTTTTTACCCGTTTTGTGTTTACCCTGTCATACAAACCAGGTTCCCAAAATGTGAAGGCAGACGCACTGTCCCGGCTGTATGACACAGAGGAGCGGTGCATGGATCAGACTCCCATACTCCCAGCGTCCTGCCTTGTAGCGCTGGTTGTGTGGGAGCTGGACGTGGACATTGAGCAGGCGTTACGTACAGAGCCCACGCCCCCCCCAGTGTCCCATCGGGCGTATGTACGTTCCATCTGTTGTCCGTGACCAGTTGATCTCTTGGGCCCATACGTCACCCTCCTCTGGTCATCCAGGGATTGGTCGGRTGGTGCGCTGTCTGATTGGGAAGTACTGGTGGCCTACCTTGGCCAAGGACGTGAGGGTTTACGTTTCCTCCTGCTCGGTGTGCGCCCAGTGTAAGGCTCCTAGACACCTGCCCAGAGGTAAGCTACATCCCTTGCCCGTTCCACAACGACCTTGGTCACACCTGTCTGTGGATTTTCTAACGGATCTTCCTCCCTCACAGGGAAACACCACGATCCTGGTCGTTGTGGATCGTTTCTCTAAGTAATATCGTATCCTCCCTCTGCCAGGTCTCCCTACGACCCAACAAACAGCGGAGGCCCTGTTTACACACGTCTTCCGGCACTACGGGATGCCTGAGGATATAGTGTCTGATCGGGGTCCCCAGTTCACTTCGAGAGTCTGGAGGGCGTTCATGGAACGTCTRGGGGTCTCGATCAGCCTCACCTCGGGTTTCCACCCCGAGAGTAATGGGCAGGTGGAGAGAGGGAACCAGGATGTGGGCAGGTTTCTGCGGTTCTATTGCCAGGATCGGCCAGGGGAGTGGGCGGTGTTCGAGCCCTGGGCCGAGATGGCGCAGAACTCGCTCCGCCACTCCTCCACTAACCTCTCCCCCTTTCAGTGCGTATTGAGGTACCAGCCGGTTCTGGCACCGTGGCATCAGAGTCAGACCGAGGCTCCTGCGGTGGACGACTGGTTTAGGCGTGCGGAGGAGACATGGGAGGCCGCCCATGGTCACCTCCAGCGGGAAGACCAGCACGGACCGTCACCGCAGTGAGGCCCCAGTGTTCGCACCCAGTGTTCGCTCCCGACCCGTAACCTGCCCCTCCGCCTGCCCTGCCGGAAGCTGGGTCCGCGGTTTGTGGGGCCCTTCAAAGTCCTAAGGAGAATTAACGAGGTGTGTTACAGGCTAAAGCTTCGCGGGAGTTTCCTCCACCCCCTCTGGACATCGAGGGGGCCCCGGCGTACGCCGTCGTCCGTTCCGTCCTGGATTCAAGGCGCCGGGCGAGGGGCCTTCAGTACCTCGTGGAGTGGGAKGGGTACGGTCCGGAGGAGAGGTGCTGGGTTCCGGTGGCAGACATATTGGATCCTGAACTGCTAAGGGAGTTCCACCGTCTCCGACCGGATCGCCCTGCGCCTCGTCCTCCGGCTCGTCCCCGAGGCCGGTGCCGGCGCGCTGCTGGAGCCGCGCGTCAAGGGGGGGTACTGTCACGACTTCCGCCGAAGTCGGCTCCTCTCCTTGTTCGAGCGGTGTTTGGCGGTCGACGTCACCGGTCTTCTAGCCATCGCCGCTTCATTTTCATCATTCCATTTGTTTTGTCTTGTTTCCTTCACACCTGGTTTGCATTCCCTAATCACACTGCATGTATTTATTCCTCTGTTCCCCTCCATGTCTTTGTGTGAAATTGTTTTGTGTTACGTGGTGTTTCGCGTATAGCTGGTTTGTTCCGTGTATTGTGTACACGTAGATGGTTTGGTTGTTTATACCTTATTCAGGTTGTGATTTCTCGTGCTGTACACTTTGCCTGCCAAATAAAGTGTGCGCTTGTTTCACAACTCTCTGCTCTCCTGCACTTCTTCACCAGCAGCGCCCAGCCTTTTAACAGTGAGGTACTATCACAACGGGGCCATCCACGAAAGCATTTTACACTTTCAGTCAGCTGAAAGCTTAGATGCAGCAGGTCTCACAAAAATGATAATTGATTGCCTTGAAAAACATGGTCTGGACTACAGAAATAATCTTGTGGGGCAAGGCTATGGCGGTGCATCCGTCATGAGCGGAAAGCATTCTGGTGTGTCTGCACGGATTAAGAACAGTGCAAGATTTGGATTTTATGTGCACTGTAATGCACATTGTTTGAATTTGGTTCTTGTCGATGCTGTAAAATCAGTGCCTGAGGCAGTTAACTTTTTTTTGCTCTCCTGCAGAAGCTTTATAAYTTTGTATCTGGCTCGTACATTCATCTCATGTGGCTTGCAGTTCAGAAAGAGCTGTATCCACAGCAGCAGCCCAAGGAACTACAGAGACTTACGGATGTAAGGTGGGCATGCATATACATGGCATGCCGTGATCTGAGGGACAGGCTTCCAGCAGTTCTGAGAGTGCTACAGAACATCACACTTGAAAATAGTGGTGATAGATCAGTGGAGGCAAGGAGGCCTTCTTTCTCAGATAGATTTACATTTCATAGGGCTTTTGGTTACCTTTTGTAAAGTGCTTGGTGATGCCAAATGTCRTTCTGACATGCTCCAATCAAGCTCTCCTGACCTAGCAAGGGCTGTGGCTCTAGTAGGTGCCTTTACAGACACATTTCAGGACTACAGAAGTGGGGGTTACTTTGGAGAACTATGGAAAGAGGTTGAAGAGATTGCAGAGCACTGCAAAATAAGTGTACAAACAGTGTGTAAAAGACAGCCTAAAACAAGCTTAAGATTTCACGACTCATTGATGATGAGCACTGTAGGATAGAAAAATAGTGACCAAAGTGATGTGGAGAGCTTCCAAAGAGCTATCTTTTATCAGGTGCTTGACAGTCTCACAGCTGAGCTGCAGAGGTGTTTTTCAAAGAAGAATTGCGAGATAATGTAAAGGGTCCAGTCTCTCAACAAAAAGTGTACAACATTCTTGAACGAAGAGCCTCTGTTTGCCTTTGCTCAGACCTTTGAGTCAGATTTAGAGGACCTCAAACATGAGGTCCATCAAACCAAGCGGCTTCTAGATAGGRAAGTGGAAGGAACAGACCRTATACTCTCCTTGACTTTGTTGTGTTTCTAGAACCTTATAAAAAGGTCTTCCATGAGCTATTTCGACTTTGTAAGAATTCTGTTGTTACACCAGTCAGCAGTGCTTCTTGCGAGAGAAGCTTCTCAGCTTTAAAACGGATTAAAACCCACCGTAGGACAACAATGGTTGATGACAAGTTAAGTCACCTCGGAGTTCCGAGGTAGAGACACTGACTATTCATAGTATGTTAAAGAATTCTAGTGAAGTAACCATTTTGGACTACACTATCTGCCACATTGAAGAACTCCGGGTTMAGTGAATTATCACTTCTACCTATAATCAGCAATCATAGKATTAATTCATGCTCCTTTGATGCCAGGTTAGGGTTACACACACATTTTCTGTCATGGTCTATGGACCCCCTGAAGTAGCCTTGACCAACCCTGGCCACCCCATGTAGACAACTCTAGTACCGCTACTGTATACAGTGCCTTCGGAAAGTATTCAGACCTCTTGACTTTTTCCACATTTTGTTACGTTACAACCTTATTCTAAAATTGATAAAATCGTTTTYCCCCCCCTCATCAATCTACACACAATACCCCATCAAGACAAAGCAAAAACAGGTTCTTAGAAATGTTTGATCATTTTTTTTTTTTATTAAACTGAAATATAACATTTACATAAGTATTCAGACACTTTACTCAGTACTTTGTTGAAGCACCTTTGGCAGCGATTACAGCATCGAGTCTTCTTGGGTATGATGCTACAAGCTTGGCACAACTGTATGTGGGGAGTTTCTCCCATTCTTCTCTGCTGATCCTCTCAAGCTCTGTCAGGTTGGATGGGGAGCATTGCGGCACAGCTATTTTCAATTCTCTCCAGAGATGTTCGATTGGGTTCAAGTCCGGGCACAGGCTGGGTCACTCAAGGACATTCAAAAACTTGTCTCAAAACAACTCCTGCGTTGTCTTGGCTGTGTGCTTAGGGTCGTTGTCCAGTTGGAAGGTGAACCTTCGCCCCAGTCTGAGGTCCTGAGCGCTCTGGAGCAGGTTTTCATCAAGGATCTCTTTGTACTTTGCTCCGTTCATCTTTGCCTCAATCCTGACTAGTCGCCCAGTCCCTGTCGCTGAAAAACATCCCCACAGCATGATGCAGTCACCACCATGCTTCACCGTAGGGATGGTGCCAGGTTTCCTCCAGACATGATGCTTGGCATTCAGGCCAAAGAGTTCAATCTTGGTTTCATCACATCATAGAATCCTGAGAGTGTTTAGGTGCCTTTTGGCAAACTCCACGTGGGCTGTCATGTGCCTTTTACTGAGGAGTGGCTTCCGTCTGGCCACTCTACCATAAAGGCCTGATTGGTGGAGTGCTGCATAGATGGTTTTCCTTCTGGAAGGTTCTCCCATCTCCACAGATGAACTTTAGAGCACTGTCAGAATGACCATTGGGTTCTTGGTCACCTTCCTAACCAAGGCCCTTCTCCCCCCATTGTTCAGTTTGGCCAGGTGGCCAGCTCTAGGAAGAGTCTTGGTGGTTCCAAACATCTTCTATTTAAGAATGATAGAGGACACTGTGTTCTTGAGGACCTTCAATGCTTCAGATTTTTTTTGGTACCCTTCCCCAGATCTGTGCCTCGACACAATCCTGTCTCGGAGCTCTACGGACAATTCCTTTGACCTCATGCCTTGTTTTTTGCACTGACATGCCCTGTCAACTGTGGGACCTTATATAGACAGGTGTGTGCCTTTCCAAATCATGTCCAATCAACTGAATTTACCACAGGATAAAACTAGGCCATCAAAGTAAGGCCTTTTGATGTTTGTATTTTCATGGTGTTTAATTTTAATTATAGCATTCTCCTAAGTGCTCACTTGGTAAAAGCCATAGGCCTTTAAAAGGAAAGAATTCAATAACCATGTCTCATCTGTCGTTCTGCCCCTGAGCAAGGCAGTTAACCCACTGTTCCCTGGGCGCCGAAGACGTGGATGTTGATTAAGGTAGCCCCCAGCAGCTCTGATTCAGAGGGGTTGGGTTAAATGCGGCAGACACACTTCAGTTGAATGCATTCAGTTGTACAACTGACTAGGTATCACCTTTCCTTTCCTTTCTGTCACTAACAAATACAGTCATGGCTGTAACTCTACAATTCACTCGAGAAGAAARTTCACCCTGGGAAATATGCTAATTAGACTTTACATCATACAGCGTTAAAACAACACCCAATATTTGTTTACTGTAGCACTACAGGTGTTAATTTATTACACTGAGAAAGTGTAACAGTGTCAGCACTGCATGCAAGTCACATTATGATGGCTTGCAAAGTTATGTGTAATTCCTATTGGAATCCAGCCAGAGTGGGGATATCGAGAAGTGTGTAATTGCAGACTGACTGATTCTCCAATTGGTCCATGGCTGTTGTTGACAACTGTAGTRTTGTAGCTAAACCTAACCCTTTCCCTAAGCTTAACCTCATTCTCCTAACCTGTCAAGCTAATTCACCTAACCTGCCACATTAATTATCCTAACCTGCGATGTAAACATGTCTGTGTTGAGAAACCATCAGTCTTATAACACCGGAACTGACCAATGTCAGGCACAAATGGCCTTTCCTGATATTTCACGAGTTTAAGGACAATACATTGAGAATGAGGATTCAGGATGGGAATGGACCGGATGAAACGAAGGGCTGCGGATGAAGGCTCCTGGGAGTGGACTCTAGAGTTTGGCTTGGAGTTGCAGGTAGACACAGGCTGTGGTAGTTAGGCTACCGTGGTGATGGCAATCCCCTCAGGAGATCCTTGGAAGAACCTTAGAGATACTATATAGGAGGAGAGATGCAAAACTTGATAAGGCTAGCACCGCAGCGTTGTGCAACGTGACATGCACTGCAGAACAAAGAGGAGGAATGTTAGTTTGTTCAGGTTTAAGTAGGGTGGCAGTGGTGATTAAGGAGAGTGGGGACAAGTGTGGAGTCTGATCAGCAATGAGTTACAGCTGATGCTTGGGCAGCAGGTAGCCTAGCAGTTAGAGYTTTGGGCCAGTAACCGAAAAACCGCTGGTTTGTATACCCTAGCCGATAAGGTGAAAAGGCACTTAACCCTAATTTCCTCCAGGGTACTACTGTAAATCAGGGTCACACAGAGTGTTTCTTGAAGGTCTTAAACAAATCTACTTTGAAACAAGAGTATACACTTCACACACATGGTTATGGGCTTTTWAAAAAATGGACACCTGTACCATCTCAGATATAGAGTTGAAATGTGTTACATTTTGAGTTTGCATCCCAATAATACACTTCATATACCTCACAGAAGACTGAAATATAACAAAACCATTTGACTTAGAAACACCAGATTTTCAGCAGGTTTTTAAAAACAATGTTTATTAATTATGAAAAACATTTATAACGTTCCACCAATGAGGCCACTACAGAGCGATTGGGTGATTTGACTGCAGGAAAGGGGTAGGCTACCTGTCAAGTCTAGACACAGCACAGAGGTTACCAGTAACAAAATGTTTTAGAAAACTGAGAACAACGAGTGGCACACATCAACACTGTTACTCATTTGGCTGTCAATATGAATGTCACTCTCATCACTCATCACTCCCCCCCTCTCTCTTTTGCGCTCAGAACAGTCTCAATTAGTCGAGGGGCAAGGACTATACAAGGTGTCGAAAGCATTCCACAGGGATGCTGGCCCATGTTGACTCCAATGCTCCCCACAGTTGTGTCAAGTTGGCTGGATGTCCTTTTGGTGGTGGACCATTCTTGATACACACGGGAAACTGTTGACGTGATAAACTTAGCAGCATTACAGTTCTTGACACAAACCAGTGCGCCTGGCACCTACTACCATACCCCGTTCAAAGGAACTTCAATATTTTTTYTTGCCCATTCACCCTCTGAATGGCACACATACACAATCCATGTCTCAGTTGTCTCAAGGCTTAAAAATCCTTCTTTAACCTGCTTAAAAATCCTTCTTTAACCTCTACACTGATTGAAGTGGATTCAACAAGTGACATCAATAAGGGGTCATAGCTTTCACCTGGATTCACCTGGTCAGTCTGTCGCGGAAAGAGCAGTTGTCCTTAATGTTTTGTGCACTCAGTGTATAGCTGTGCTACATTACATGGGCCTCACGAGCCTGACAATGGCTTATCCCGCTGTCTGCTGGAGAATGGGATGGGAAAAGCTTTCACATACACAAGCCCCTCCCACATTGACTGTCACTCAGGTATAAGTCCCTCCCATCCCCCCTATAAAGCCTCTCACTTGGCTATGTACACTCAGACTAATAGGTAACTCTATAGCCTTGAAAAAGACACCTAACCAACTGGATAGATCGATTGTATGCAACTGGGAGCCATTGGGATACATATTACTCTTTTTCCTCACAACCTCCCGGTGAAGTAAAATTGTTTTGAGACTGAGGTAAGTCACCTCTGTCATTTGAACTTGTGAATGTATCTTTTGTTTCTGACTTGTATTAGGTAAAACATATTTTTTTCTGAAGTCAAGGCAGGAATGTATAGACAGGGGTGCTGTCTTTGTTGTCCAAGATAAGCAGTTTTGTGTGTGTATATACAGCGGTGCAGCTTTCTTACTATATTGTTCTTACTGAAGAAAATAGCCCAGTCTCATCCATTTAGAATGTATGGTATTCCTGAACACAGAGGAATTCTAGCCAATACAGTTTTTGTCCAGCTATTACATTAGGCAAAATGTAACCCTGAAATAAAGGAATGACCAGGGGCTGGAGGGAACCTGCCTTTTGGACCCTCTTATGTAAGCATGGTATAATCCAGGTATGCTTTTGGAGACAGGAGATTGTCTCAACTACTCGTGGGGAAAGGTGAGAATTGTACTGTTCTGAAAATCATGCTAATTCATTCCATTGTTATTCACAGGTTCTAGCCAATATGAAAGTGGTGCTTCAAACCACCATCTGCTTGTGTGTTCTAGCCACAATTTTACCTCTGGTGAAAGGCACCAAAGTTGGCCTCAACTCCAACTTGAAAAAGAGGTAAGCTGCTTGACCAAAGACGAACAGTGGCCACCATCTAATTCAATAGAGTGTACAGGATTATTGGATAGGGTGTGTGCTCTGTCTTTGATATGTCTAGGGAGAACTGGGTTAGTTCTGCATTAACCATGCCTTCTCGTTTGATAGATTTAGAGGCTGGCTACCGAGTCGCATGAGAGCAGCTCTCCACAGCAGCTCTGCCTTAGACTCAGGGATCCTCAGTGGACCAGGGCAGAGAGAGGAGACAGACTCCTCTGTATTTAATTCCAGGTAATTATATTATATTTAAATAATGGTCACTGTCGCTTGTTTTGGTTTTACTGCTATAGATGTCACATTTCACTGGTTTTTGGGCAAGCCCATTTACATTTCAGTCAATCTTTAGAAATCTTCGTAAATCTTTGATTTCTTGTCTCATCTCCTTTGATCTCTTTCAGGTCCAGAAGATCCATTGTGACCTCAGTGAAAAGACCTGGCTGTTCTCTGGGAACATGCACCCTGCAAAACCTGGTCCATCGGCTGCACATCCTCAACAACAGGTTAAAGGTCAACAGAGCCCCGGAGGATAAGATCAGCTCGCAGGGTTACGGTCGCCGCCGCCGCAGGTCTCCATGGTCTCTCCCACAGCTCTATGCTTTGCTAACTCTCCAAGCAGGGAGAGTGAGATTGGGCTGGAGCAGCGAGAGCCGCTAAGGACTCCATCTATAGGCCAACCTGCTCAGACAAACTTGAGTCAGGCAGAGAAGAGGAGTGTCAATCTAGTGAATGCCAGGTGCTTTTTTTTATGTGTCTGGCTGGCTGAGAATCTACTGAGGTGCTATTCCTGAGCATTCCCTTCCTGTGTAGGGGAAAGGATGGACAAAGCCAATGGAGCAGGAAATGAATTTCATGCCACTGTGGATGAAAGAAAGCAGCGGCAGAGGGAAGCGATAAGAAGTGTCTGGATTTTTTCAGTCCAACATTTCTAGTGTTAATTCAGGTCATAATTTAACACTTACGGAGTTAATTTAACATTCATTGGTGTAAAACACCAAGTGTTGGTTTTAATAACCAGAGTTAAACCAAAACCGCGCCCATTGTCATATTTCCTAGCATGCTCTATTGCAGGTTGATTTTTAATTGTTTGTTTCAATAGCTATGTTTTTGCATGTACATTTAATTAATCTTATGCTTCTCTAATATAAATAACATAMATTTTTCTAATCCAATCTGTTACTTGGTCTTATTGCACCTGTTACTGAAATGGTTGTTCCTTGTTTCATATGTTTATCTTCCCAACCCAGCTGTCATTCTTAATTCAGGTTGCAGGTGAATAAAAATTCCAAATGCTGGATATTCCCACTAGCTGGATTCCAATTGGAATTACACGGAACTCAAATTGGCTGTGCGCCATCGTGCATACATGTKTTTTGTCCCCCCCACACCAAACGCGATCATGACATGCAGGTTAAAATATCAAAACAAACTCTGAACCAATTATATTAATTTGGGGACAGGTCGAAAAGCATTAAACATTTATGGCAAGCTAGCTAGCTAATTTGTCCTTTTTAGCTAGCTTGCTGTTGCTAGCTAATTTGTCCTGGGATATAAACATYGTGTTATTTTACCTGAAATGCACAAGGTCCTCTACTCCACCAATTAATCCACACAGACGGTCAACCAAATCGTTTCTAGTCATCTCTCCTCCTTCCAGGCTTTTTCTTCTCTTGACTTTATATTGCGATTGGCAACTTTCATAAATTAGGTGCATTACCGCCACTGACTTTGTTCATCTTTCAGTCACCCACGTGGGTATAACCAATGAGATGGCACGTGGGTACCTGCTTCTATAAACCAATGAGGAGATGGGAGAGGTAGGACTTGCAGTGCGATCTGTGTCAGAAATAGAACTGACTTCTATTTTAGCCCTTGGCAACGCAGACGCTCGACTGGCGTGCGCGAGCAGTGTGGGTGCAATAATTGAATAACAGATTTCTAAATTTATTTTGCAGCGCACGTGACGAGAGCGTAGTAGTAGTCAGCCTGTTAATGTCAACTACTGTAAAAGAGTGGCCTCTCTTACCCTGGGACTTGGGCTGGGACTAGAGCCTAACAGGAAAAGAGGACCTATATAAATGCTATTGACTGACAAATTCAACATATACCACCAATATCAGTTCAAAACTAAATCAATGGTGGTGAGAGAAGCATTGTACCAGAAATACTGTATTTGGGACTACAAAGATATACAATGTTTGGTTATCAAGGCCTTGGATTCTGTATTTTGTGCTCATTGATACTGTACTTGAACTTGAGTTTGTGTACATATCGAGAGAAGTGCAATTTAAATACAAGTACATAGTGCATTCGGAAAGTATTCAGACCCCTTAACTTTTTCCAAAATGTTTTAAATTACAGCTTTATTCTAAAATTGTTTCAATTGTTTCCCCCCAATCAATCTACACACAATACCCCATAATGACAAAGCAAAAACAGATTTTTAGACATTTTTGCAAATGTATTAAAAATAAATGGAAATATTACATTTACATAATTATTCAAACCCTTTACTTTGTTGTAGCACCTTTGGCAGCGAGTACAGCCTTGAGTCTTCTTGGGTATGACGCTACAAGGTTGGCACAGCTATTTTCAGGTCTATCCAGAGATGTTCGATTGGATTCAAGTCCGGGCTCTGGCTGGGCCACTCAAGGACATTCAGAGTATTGTCCCGAAGCCATTCCTGCATTGTCTTGGCTGTGTGCTTAGGGTCGCTGTCTCCAGTCTGAGGTCTTCAGCACTCTAGAGCAGGTTTTCATCAAGGATCTCTATACTTTGCTCCGTTCATCTTTCCCTTGATCCTGACTAATCTCCCAGTCCCTGCCGCTGAAAAACATCTCCACAGCATGCTGCAGCCACCACCATGCTTCACCGTAGGGATGGTGCCAGGTTTCCTCCAGACATGACGTTTGGCATACAGGTTAAGAGATCAATCTTGGTTTCATCAGGCCAGATAATCTTGTTTCTCATGTGCATTTTGGCAAACTCCAAGTGGTGTTGTCATGTGCCTTTTACTGAGGAGTTGCTTCTGTCTGGCCACTCTAACATAAAGGCCTGATTGGTGGAGTGCTGCAGAGATGATTGTCCTTCTGGAAGGTTCTCCTATCTCCACAGAGGAACTCTGGAGCTCTGTTAGAGTCACCATTGGGATCTTGGTCACCTCCCTGACCAATGTCCTTCTTCCCCGATTGCTCAGTTTGGCCGGGCGGCCAGCTCTAGGAAGAGTCCTATTGGATCCACAGACTTTTTTTGGTACCCTTCTCCACAGGTGGACTCCAGTCAATTTGTAGAAACATCTCAAGGATGATCAATGGAAACAGGATGCACCTGAGCTCAATTTTGAATCTCATAGCAAAGGGTCTGAATACTTATGTCCATAAGGCATTTCTGTCGGGTTTTTATAAAACTTGTTTCACTTTGTCATTATGGGGTATTGTGTGTAGATTGATGAGGGGAAAAAATATTTCATACATTTTAGAATAAGGCTGTAATGTAAGAAAATGTGGAAAAAGTCAAGGGATGTGAATGTGAATTTCGGAATGCACTGTACATTACATATCTCATATGGCATTATTTTACCCTAGTACAGTGGCCTGACACTCCTTGTTTACAGGCTACATCAGGCCGCCAAGCAACATTATTTTGGCTTGGAAAGTGATGTGCAATTTCAATCAGAATCCAGCTAGAGTTAAGCTATCCAACAGCATTTACCTGCAACCTGCATTTAGAATTACTATCAGAATTAAAAACATTGAGAAAGGAAACTACCTAACTGGAACAACCGTTTCAGTAACAGGYGCAATAAATCTAACTAACTGATTGCATTAGTTTAGAAAAATGTATGTTATTTATCTGTGTATAGCATATGATTTATCATTAAACCATGTACATGCAAAAACTGAAAATTAATTAAATCCTAAAAAATATAGCTACCTGAATGCTGGGAAATATGATAATGATGGGTGTTAATTTAACACTTACAGAGATAATTTAACACCTGAATTAACACTAGAAATGTTACTCTGAAAAATCAACACTAGGTAACACTGGCCAATTTTCTGTGTATGATATGAATTAGAGTATAAAGGCTTTGTAACTTGTATGATTAGCAGTTCTGCAGTGTAGTACTGCAGTTTAATGTGTCAATAGCTACTTGGTCATGTATCACGTTTATGTGAAGCTAAGCAACATGGTCAAACATTAAAATATCCATACACCTAAAGTCATATACATTTTTTCCCTTTGCTTCAGCGGTTTCATTCAGTGGCGTTATGAATATTTTAAGTTATGCTTTTTGGAGAGTGGCGACATTTGTTTGCCTGACCAAATCTAAACATGGTTACTGAAAACGCAAGTGGAGAGAAGGGGTCAATTAGGCTGCGTTTACACAGGCAGCCCAATTCTGATATTTTTTTCACCAGTTGGTATTTTGACCAATCAGATCAGCTCTAAAAAAAAAAGATCTGATGTGAAAAGATCTCAAACAATCAAATACCAGTCAAAGAACCAATTAATGGAATTGGGCTGCCTGTGTAAATGCAGCCTTTTTGTTTGGCAGGTCTCAGAAGTTTTGGGTTAGGAGCCAGTGGAATTGTGGTGCTACTTTGTGTTATGTAGCTATCTGACAGTAAAGCATGAGGGAAGGTAGCTTGCAAGGGAGATTTTGAGAAGTGTTCTACTGCCATCTATCTTCCTCTGTGACTACTTACAGAAATGTAAATGCGCTTCTTCAGCCATCCTCATGTTCCTGTGTGTTTTGTGAAAAAACCTTGACCCCCATCAATCCACCATCCATCTTTGCTTTTAAAAAACAACAAGCTCTTGGAGACAATCACAATACGTTTTTGGAGACGGCATGCATTTACATAATCTGCATTGATTGATTATTAATATGGTTTAAAGGTCCCGCACAGTCATCCTGATTTCTATGTAAAATAGCCGTTTGAGTGACCAAAACATCCCCCGTAACATTTTTCCCAATAGAAATTGTATGAATTTGAGAAAATGTACATTTTCTCTCATGTCTAACTATCAGGAAGTCTAAAAAGACAGGCTGAGTGGGAGGGGAGCTAATAGCTGAGTGGGCAGGGAGCTCACCTTGACTGACAGTTCTTTGAAACACCTATGTCAACAAGCCACATGGACACAGTGAGGTCATCTCAAGCACATTGAAATTGTATGCAAAATCCACATCACATCATGGTTTCACAAATTATTTGTGTTGGTTTATGCAATTGTTTGGTTATTATAAAAGCATCGATATAGACAAAATGTTGGCTGTTTAAAGTAGCTAGTTTGCCCAAATGGAATTGTCAGCCATGTTTAATCTTGGACTTTTTCAGTAAGAATTGGACAGGATGAGGTCTGGGTAGTATATAGACTCCCAGACAATATTCATAAACAATGACTATCAATGATGTCAAGAACTTTTATACTTCTTCCATTTGGCATCTCTTCATGTGTTGACATAACTGTATCTGAGTTTTGAGCGACCCTTCCCCCTCCTTTGTTCCATGCTGGCTGAAGACCAAGCTAACCAGTAACTCAACAGACACAGATGAAAGGGGAGACCTATAAGTATCCTTGCCTTAAATGAATAGGAAAAATCTGTAATTCTAATTGCTGATATTTTGAGGTACATTTTTGGAACCAGTAGACTAGCTACCTAGCTATGTAAACCGCACCCTTCTGTGAACACAGTGCGGCAGGTAGCCTCGTGGTTAGAGCGTTGAGCCAGTAACTGAAAAGTTGCTGGATGGAATCCCTGAGGTGACAAGGTAAAACTCTGTCTTCTACCCCAGTTAACCCACTTTTCCCCGGGTGCTGAAGACATGGATGTGTCAGCCCCCCGCACCTCTTTGATTCAGAGGGGTTGGGTTAAATGCAGAAGACACATTTCAGTTGTACAACTGACTAGGTTTTCCCCTACAACACGCCTTCTGGTTACAAGACGGTACTTGTTTAAATTATGTATGAGAATAAGACGTTACCATTTGTGAACTAAAATGAGAGGCTTTATGTGATGTCACATAAAGCCCCTATAATCCCACCTCCTGAATTCAAGTTTTTAACAGGGGGAGGGGACCAGTAACTTTATGATCAAACTTTATCAATGTACCAGCAATAGTCATTTTTCAAACTTTGGTCATCCTACTTTGATCTGCTTTCATCCAAATATTATCCAATTTAAAGAAAAACATGATTTTGACTRTGCAGGACTGTTACCAGTTTATTGGAATTTGACTAAGTATAATTTTTTTTACTTTAAATCTTATTTTGGGACTTTCAAGAGACATGACAGATAGAGACTGTGATTTTAGTCAGTCAACATAGCTGGGCCTTTGACACAGAACAGCGTGGTCACCATATGCCATTATGTTATGAAATTATTACCATTTTATCAGGATTTTTATRTTACCCATTGACAATTCAGTGGAGGCTGCTGAGGAGGATGGCTCATAATAACGGACGGAATGATACAAATTGAATATACTTGATACCATTCTACCCATTCCGCTCCAGCCATTACCATGAGCCCGTCCTCCCCAATTAAGGTGCCACCAACCTCCTGTGATTGACATACTCCCTTCTATTTATGTTTAACAGATCTGGGTTGAAATACTATTTACAAATGTTCTAATACTTTTAGCGATTGCCTAAGCCTGCCTGGAGTCCCAGATGGGAAGACTATTCTATTGGTTCCATTGCACCAGGCAAGCTCAAACTATCCCAGCTAAAGTATTTGAAATTATTTCAAATAGTATTTGAACCCAGGTCTGATTTTTTTCAAACCTAGTTAGCACATTAGTTGAGAAGGATGTAATTACAGACTGCAATTAGGGGGCGTTTTCTGATATCGGCATTTCTTAATATCAAGTTACACCCATTGATGCTTGCCATTGGTCCGTGGTCATTGCTTTCGCGTCGGGGACAACAGTTGTTGACAACTGTATCGTTGTAGCTACGCCTAACCCTTTTCCTAACCTTAACCTCATTCTCCTAACCCGCCATCCTAACCTGCAACGTTAATTATCCTAACCTGCCACATTCATTATCCAAACATGCGATGTACAAAAATCATCAGTGTTGAGAAACCATCACTCTCAAAACACCGGAATTGACCAATGGCAAGCACCAATGGGCGTTTCCTGATACCAAGGAACGACCACATCAAGAAATGCCCAGAATTGCGGTCTGTAATTACACCATATTGCATTAGTTTGGGATGACACTAATTTGGGAAAACAATAACTAGCACATTTCAGACAGGAAATGCCACATATTTGTTTAACAATTTCTAAGAAGATTAGACTACAATACATGCAGWACATTAGTCTTGGCGTTAGGACATTAATCTTGTCCTTCGAGCTAGCTCACTGCCAGAGCATACATCATGTTAGATAATAATTACAGTCAGTGAACAATGTATGCTATACCAATGCCCCTGACCAAAACAAAAGCAGATCCCAAGCAGGTTTCGACACACAATCAGATTCAGTGATAACGGGTCTACTGACTAGAAAAATACTAGAAAAATACATACACAGAGTCAAGGTATTGGTCTAAAACGGAATTTTCCACATAATTTCATCACTTCATGTTTTTAGAACTAGGTTTCCATAACCAAGGAATGATTGAATTAAAGTCCCACTTTGTAATTGAATTATGTGAATGTATGTTCAAACTATTTCAGGGCCTGTTTCAAAACGTGTTATTGCTTTATGCATTCTCACATTCTTACAGGAATGATCCTCCAAAATGTAAAATGTTCTTAATTTAAGATTTTATAGCACCTTGTTTAGTACTGCCTGGGACCCCACCACCTGCAGTAACATGGGTAACATAAATATGGGAGGGGCCCAGTGGCTAAACCCTACAGTACACAGGTAGGTTTACTGAGTAGTCTCTTTACATACTTTTTGTAATTACAAAAAGCAAATATTTGCCTGTTGCACAAAAACTTCTGATTTAATAAACTAAATAAGTAGCTAAATGATTAAAACATTTAAAAAAGTATACAAATCTGATCATAACAAAATTGGACAGTTCTCAAAATATTCTACAATACCGGAAATGCACCTTCCCAAACATTGTTGTGTAGCTAGCGTTAGCCTAGCTACTTGCCTTGAGTGGGGCTCTGTCATGAATGAAATTGAAGCCTTATTCCATCAGAAGGAAACTTGTAAACTGTCTAAGGGTAAGCATTTAGTTACTTAATATTTAACATTAATAATGCTAGCGCAAATACCTACAGCTGCTCACTAATGTTAGACAGTTGTAAATGTTAGCCGASAGCTGGCTAGAAGTGCTAACGTTACCTAGCTAACCATCATCAGTCAATGAGATAAGTTTGACACCACTAGCTTACTACTGTCGGATGTCAATCGTTTGTTTCGTAAGTAGTTGAATGAACTTTGCTACTGCACAACCTATTAACATCAACCACCACGGAGGGCTAGCTAGCTGTCTTTTTATGTGTTTACGACGTCGTTAGCTAGCAAGCTGCATAATGCCATATTCTCAAAGGTCTTTGTTTAAAAAGGATGTGCAAATGGTATTCCATCTGCTGTGCACACAACATTGTTACTGGATCAGATGTTGACCTCTGATTTATAGATATGGATTGTTGAACTGTCACCGTAATCATTACACAAAACAGTTTCCAAACGAACCAAAATGTCCGTTTCTATTGGACAGGTTCCGCAAACAGGCCGGTACCTACCTGAATCTGTCTAATAGAAACGCTAGTTTTGCAATTGTTTGGAGAAATTATTACAAATGGAAACGCAATCGAGAGTTTTTATATTGGACAAATTCAGGGGTGTATTCATTCTGCTTAAACAGAAGCAACCGAAACGGGGAGGGACCTACCTGAATGTGTCCAATAGAAACTCTATTTTTGCTGTTTGCTTCCGTATGGTTCTTTAACGGTCAACAGTTTCTGTAATGAATACACCCCAGGTAGGGCACTCCCCCTTTCGATCCATTTTCTATGTTTGCTTCCTTTTGATTCTTAAACTGTAAATGGTTTCTGTAATGAATACACCCCTGTTACAGCAAGGCTGTTTCACTTTCAACTATGTGGCCTGAGAAGTCAGGCCCTGGATGCTCTCATCAGTAGTGTTGAAGATTGGACACAATGGCACTCTAAAGGACACTAACAAAAAGTGAGTACAAAGTACGCCTAATTAGTCAATGGGCACGAAGTAGGGCTTAATAGCCTATGTCCACAATTAGACCAAAGTGTTTTATTTGAACAAATACTATATTTTTCTTTCTGTGCTTTCATATTCCCTTCTTCTGTCTCTCCCTGCAGGGCAGCATGTCTTCAGGTCATCGGCTGCGAGATGTAGAGCAACAACACCCCCTGCTGGACAGGGAGGAGGCTGCAGCGGGTTCCGCATTAGGGGAAGCGGAACGGGTGTGGTTCATCCAGGACGGCTGTGGCATGGTCTGTGCCTTCATCACCTGGTTTCTGGTGCTCTACGCCGACTTTGTGGTCACCTTTGTCATGCTGCTGCCCTCCAAGAGCTTCTGGTACGCTGTGGTCAACGGCGTGGTCTTCAACTGCCTGGCCGTGTTGGCACTCAGCTCGCACCTGCGCACCATGCTCACCGACCCGGTGAGTGAACTGACCACTGCAGGGCCGTGCTCATTAGGGCCCACCGTAACAAAGAAATGAGGATGCATTGTAATGTTGGGTGACTTGAAAAAGGGAGTGACTTTGAATGGAGGGCAAGACGGACCATACAAGCAGTAAAATAAGCAGTCAGAAAGAATGTCATATGAGAGCACTCTGTTGCTCATGGGCACATTATAGGAACCGTGTGTTGTCCTATTAGCAATGAAAGAACTGACTTACGAGGAGTTTCCTTGAAGTTTTGAATGAGTCTGTCCAAACATGTCCTCCTGTCAGTCTGCCTGTGTCCATTCTGTCCATCCTTGTGTCTGTTTTTAGGGAGCTGTGCCCAAAGGCAACGCCACCAAGAAATACATGGAGAGCCTGAAGCTGAAACCAGGAGAAGTCATCTATAAGTGTCCCAAATGCTGCAGCATCAAACCTGAGAGAGCCCACCACTGCAGGTGAGAAAGAAATGCGTTGTGTGCTTTCTGTATTATGCTTTATGGTATCTAGGGCAAGGGTTTTTTCCTGGTCGAGTAACTAGGCAAAATTCCCTATTTCGGACCAATATGCTGGGTCCTGTTCATTAGTCCACACTGTARAAAAACTTTTGCAATGGAAAACAAAAAGGACAATTTTGTATTGGAGCAGTCCAAGTAGTCCCTGTCAATTTTCTTCCGTTTGGTGCCTAATGACCATGGTTTTGTTTCCTTCTCCTGTAGTATTTGTAAGCGCTGCATCCGTAAGATGGATCACCACTGTCCATGGGTAAACAACTGTGTCGGAGAGAACAACCAGCGCTTCTTTGTCCTCTTCACTGTGAGTTCCGTCTCAGATCCACATTGTTTAAGTCCAGATGCACAATGGAAATGGCGAAATGCATKTCTAGTACATCAGTCCAATTAATCAACTAATAGGGCAAAATGATGAATATATATATTTTTTGCGACTGACATCCCTATTTTGTGCTATTGTGTAGTTTTGCATGGGAACAATGGGTTTGACAACTATTAGGCTGTCCTCTTTATTTGTGACATCTTCTCCCCTTGCTTATCATAAAAGCCCGTAAACCAAACAGTCCCTGTTAACTGATTGCTACAAGGAAACATCATAATTCCTTCTCTTTTTTTCAGATGTACATAGCGATGATCTCCACCCACGCTCTCACCCTGAGTGGGTACCAGTTCGTAACCTGTGTCAAAGTCCAGTGGAGTGGTGAGTGTCATTATATGAGTCGTTGTCTAAATATACTGTTCCTTTTTAAATACAACTACATTGACTTCAATGTGCCCTGTTTAAAGACACAATCTGGGATTTTCCTTGCCAAAATACTGTACCCATCATAAGTATTTTGTTGCATAACAAAGTGGGATTGAAATTGATTTAATTGTGATTATTTTGTCACGGATCTATATAAAATACACCATAATGTCAAGGTTAAAAGAAAATGTATATAAATGTTCACAAATGTATAAAAAATAAATAACTCAAATGTCATGGGTGTACAAGTATCTCAACCCCTTTCTTATGGCAAGCCTAAATAAATTTAGGAGCACAAATTTGCTTAACAAATCACACAATGGGCCCTCCGAGTGGCGCAGCGGTCTGAGRCGTCACTACAGACCCAGTTCGATCCCAGGCTGTGTCACAACCGACCGTGACCGGGAGTCCCATAGGGCGGCGCAAAATTGGCCCAGCGTCGTCTGGGTTAGGGGACGGTTTGGCCTGGGGGGGCTTTACTTGGCTCATCGCTCTCTAGCGACTCCTTGTGGKGGGGACATTGGTGCAGCTGGCTTCCGCATTAAGCGGGCGGGTGTTAAGAAGCGTCGCATGACTCGACCTTCGCCTCTCCCGAGCCCGTTGGGGAGTTGCAGCGATGAGAGAAGTTCGTAATTAAAACATTWAAAATAATTATCAAACAATAAGTTGCATGGACTCACTCTGTGTGCAATAATAGGGTTTAACGTGATCTTTGAATGACTACTTCATCTCTGTATACCACACACACACAATTATATRTAAGGTCCCTCAGTCGAGTAGTGAATTTCAAGCACATATTCAACCACAAAGAACAGGGAGCCTCGCCAATGCTTCGCAAAGAAGGGCAAAATAAAAAGCACACACTGAATATCCCTTTGAGCATGGTGAAGTCCTAAATACAAGGTGTTAAGTTCGGTGAAAATCCAACACAACACATAAAATGGGAGCACTATGAAATAACAACTATGGAATCATGTCGTAACCAAAAAAGTGTTAAACAAATCAAAATATATTTTAGATTCTTCAAAGTAGCCACCTTGGTGAAAGCTTTGCACACTCTTGGCATTTTCTCAACCAGCGTCACTTGGAATACTAAAAAGACCAAGAGATAAGTTCATTAGACTTATCAGTCTCAGAAATTACAGCTCAAATAAATGCTTCACAGAGATCAAGTAACAGACGCATCTCAACATCAACTGTTCAGAGGAGACTGCGTGAATCAGGCYTTCATGGYTGAATTGCTGCAAAGAAACCACTACTAAAGGACACCAATAATATGAAGAGACTTGCTTGGGCCAAGAATCACGAGCAATGGACATTGGACCGGTGGAAATCTGTCCTTGGGTCTGATGAGCCCAAATTTGAGATTTTTGGTTCCAACCGTCGTGTCTTTGTGAGACGCAGAGTAGGTGAATGGATRATCTCCGTGAAGCATGGAGGAGGAGGTCTGATGGTGTGGGGGTGCTTGGCTGGTGACAGTGTCAGTTATTTATTTACAATTCAAGGCACACTTAAACAGCATGGCTACCACAGCATTCTGCAGCGATATGCCATCCCATCTGGTTTGGGCTTAGTGGGACTATMATTTGTTTTTCAACAGGACAATGACCCAAAACATATCCAGGCTGTGTAAGGACTATTTGACCAAGAAGGATTTTGATGGAGTGTTGCATCAGATGATTTGGGCTCCCCAATCACCCGACCTCAACCCAATTGAGATGGTTTGGGATGAGTTGGACCGCAGAGTGAAGGAAAAGTAGCCAACAAGTGCTCAGCATATGTGGGAACTCCTTCAAGAATGTTGGAAAGGTTAAGCTGGTTGAGGGAATGCCAAGAGTGTGCAAAGCTGTCATCAAGGCTAAAGGTGGCTACATTGAAGAATCTAAAATACATTTTGATTTAACGCTTTTTTGGTTACTACATGATTCCATGTGTGTTATTTCATAGTTTTGATGTCTTCACTATTATTCTACAATGTAGAAAATATGACAAATAATGAGCAGGTGTGTCAAATTTTGACTGGTTGTGTGTGTCTGTGTGTGTGTGTATGTACAGTTGAAGTCGGAAGTTTACATACACCTTAGCCAAATACATTTAAACTCCGAGTCAGGCCTACAAACCTGACTCCATTACACCAGCTCTGTCTGGAGGAATGGGCCAAAATACACCCAACGTATTGTGGGAAGCTTGTGGAAGGCTACCCGAAATGTTTGACCCAAGTTAAACAATTTAAAGGCAATGCTACCAAATACTAATTGAGTGTATGTAAACTTCTGACCCACTGGGAATGTGATGAAAGAAAAAAAAAAAAGCTGAAAGAAATAATTCTCTACTATTTTTCTGACATTTCACATTATTAAAATATAGTGGTGATCCCAACTGACCTAAGACGGGGCATTTTTACTAGAATTTAATGTAAGGAATTGTGAAAAACTGAGTTTAAATGTATTTGGCTAAGGTGTATGTAAACTTCTGACTTCAACTGTATGTATAACGTTTAAAAAAAAAATGTAATAACATATATACATTACGTAGTATTTTGTGTAGATCGTTGACAAAAAATTGCAATTACATCCATTTTAATCCCACTTTGTAACAGAATAAAATGTGAAGAAATCCAAGGGGGTGACTATTTATGATAAGCATTGTAAGATTGCTTGTAAACAAAGTTTTTGTTCAGAAAATGTTACAGCTTCAAAATATGCTTAAAATGACCATTTTAATTTAGTGGACTATCATTCTTTGCATCCATAGCTCCATCTATGAATTTGATAGTGGTTATTTTTCTTTTGCCCCATCCCTCAGCTTTATAGCAAACCAAGTGGCGGTGTAGCCGTTTTTTTGATTTTCAAATTCAGGATTGCMGCTTCAAATATAACTACATTGAGGTCAGTGTTGATGTCATTATGCTGGATGATGTTTCTGCCCCTCCAGAGTGCAGTGACTTTTCCCCTCCGGTGACGGTGATGCTGATGATCTTCCTCTGCCTTGAGGGCCTCCTCTTCCTCAGCTTCACAGCTATCATGTTTGGCACTCAGGTCCACTCCATCTGCAATGATGAGACAGTGAGGAGATTAACAGTATATGCCACTTAGCAGACGTTTTTTTAAATTACATTTTTTATCCTAAGTAAGTTTCTGCACGGTGATTGCCTACGTTTTCAATTTGTGTTATGTGATTCTTGTGGGAATTGAACACACGACCTTAGATATACAATGTAGATAGAGTATTGTGCATGATTAAGAATTGTTTCCATGTTATACATTACATTCTCAGGTCCACTCCATCTGCAACAAGACGGTGAGGAGCCAAACCACATAGACAAACCATAGATAGACATGCAGGGCTTATTCAGTAGGGCAAAGGCATTACAGAACGCCATTCTACATTGACCAGTTCTATCAACAATAAGATTCTCTATTCTGCATGATTGGGATTTGTTTCCAAGTGTCCTGCCCCTCTGAACAAGCACATGGCCATGGTAGTGAAGTCCCATTTGTCAATAGAATCAGGAGGGAAATGGGGCCTATTTACAAATGAGACATCAGCCTCCTTCATAAAACTGTTAATAATGTAAGAAAGTAGAAACTTAGTGGTGGTGATGTTGATGAGACTCGTGACCTATGGCAGGCTAATTTACCATTGTGGTTATTTGCCCATTAGCTGAATTTTTATTGAAAAAGTTGAAAAAGTGTGTGTGTGTGTTACTAGGAGATTGAGCGTCTGAAGAATGAGAAGCCCACGTGGGAGAGGCAAGTTCGCTGGGAGGGCATGAGGAGCGTGTTTGGGGGCCAGCCGTCACTGCTGTGGATCAACCCGTTTGCCGGTCTCCGACTGCGCCGGCTACTCACCACTAGCTCCCGGAAAGCCGGCGCCGAGTTCTCAGTCTGACCCCTCACATTATGAGCAGCTTTGTACAGGAACTGTCTGGAACAATCTTCGGAACCGGTCTCTGACACCAGGGTCCTGTTCATTTAGGCATCAAACAGACGAAAACGGATTGAAACAGGAAAGGGACTATGCGGACTTGTCCAATAAGAAACGTACATTTTTGTTTTATTTTGCTAAATATTTTCCATTGCGTGCCCTAATGAACACGAGCCAGCTACCAGGAAGACTCAAGTTCTATACAACCGCATGGACAATGGTGCTTCTGAACATCACGTCTCCCTGTAGCTGACATGGAGCAGGAATCAAGAGACCCATCAAACTGTTTAAAGATCAAATGAAAGTGTACTGTAGTCCTAAAACAGACTGAAACACAACATACTACACAGTAAACATTTCCTGAATTGCCGCCTAAAGGGAGGATCCACTGTATCTCAAGAGGACTGTTCTGTTGTTTAGTTATTGACTTCCTTTTAAAGACACTTGTTGTTTTCTGCTCTTCCTCACTCTGGGGGGTGTGAGTGAGTAAAGCCTAATTTATACCTCACGTTACATACGCAACGCAAGAACTCAATTAGCTACTCAAAATKACAATCTTGTACTTGTATCGAGTTACAAATTGCTGGACTGCACACGTCTGTGTATTTTGGCTACGGAACTATGTAGGGTTCGCCATTTTACGTGGCTAATTGGAGATCTTGCATCCGTATGTAGGGTTATAAATTAGGCTTAAGTGTCCTTCCCTGGCCGTAGATTGCTGCACCTCTGGAAAAACAATGCGCTGGAATTGGTGTTAACCACTACTATAACCATATCATACTTTTTTTAAATGAAAACAGTATATTGCTGGATATATTGCTGGCGAATCCTGTTTTTGCATACCAAAAAAAGTGTGTTTACCACTTGTAGGAGTTCGATGAGTTGAGGTGGGGAAGGAGGCATATGAAATATGAATAATTAATGGCAGCAAGATGGTAGAGAACTACTATAATCAGCAGTTTGGATTCTGCATGAGGCAATCACATCAACTTTTACTAATCTGTCTGACGAATTTGCTGTGAAGTTGACCATTTTTAAAGGCATAGGAACTGGATTCATTAGCCAAACGTTAGCATCATGGTTCTTTTAATAGGAAGTAAGAATGCTATGATATTTTTTTTTAAACTGTGCTCTAATTTAAAGGTAAACTCAGTGTTGCACGAAGTTAACAGCAATATTGGGCCAATTTCCGCAACAACTAAGAGCGTGGAAGCGCGAGGCTAAACTTTTCTGCTGTTTTGGTGACGTCGTAGCTACCACTTTAGCAGCGTGAAGCACACCCGTGCATATTGGCAGATACTCTGTGTGTCTCTGAGAGCCAAGTCTTGCATCACACTCATCTCAATGTCTGCGGTGCTGGTCGTGGCAACGTCATAACGCTGAGTCTACCTTTTTAAAATTGTAATTTGTGTGTAATGGACTATGTGACTCCAGCAGAGTCGATGATTATCTCAAACAGTCAAAAGCTTACATGGTACTGTATGGTATTTACTTTATCAAGTCTAAATACAGTACTGTACACAACCTTATGAGTTTCACACAAGTATGTGCATGTGCTTCCCTCAAGTATTCCATGCTATACACTCCTATGTTATACTCTCCTATGTATACAGGGGAAGTTCCTATCATACTGATCTGAAAATAATTCTGATTAACCGTTATGATTTTTTCATTGGACATTTGATGGACTGGATAAAGTAATGTATGAGGACTTGGCTGTTTTTAAATGCTCTTGTTATGAGATTATAGAGTATGTTATGTACTTCTGTTTTGAACCCTTTCTTGCTAACTTTTACCGGGCTCYCATTGTAAATGAACTTAATTTCTACCTCTAAAATCCTGATTTCTTTGTCAATATTACTGACTGTATAGAAGAGAAGAGTGGTAATCCAGTATGCAGCACTTCAAAAAGCCCACTTGGAACTGGTGAATGATTTGCTGTACACAGAAAGCCGTATGTGAAGCACTGGTCCCAATTCGCTCCCTTCCCCTTCTTGTAGCCCTTTAATGTTGGCAGATCTCTGAGGTGGAAGCAATATAATGGAAGCTTCAGCTTTTACACTGCTTATACCTGTCAGATTCAGATCCGCAAACACTAAAGGGTTATGGMTGAGGGGAAAGGCTAGGGAGGGAACTGGAACCAGCTTAGTCAACGCCATATGTGAAAGGACCTGTATTTTCCCATACCACACAACTCCACCCATCATAGGGAGTAGGATGAAGTTGCCCCTAGACGCTGACCTTGGGCCAGTTTTGCACTTCCCCCACTATTGGTTGTGTATAAAGGGGGGGCTGATCCTAGATCTGTACCTTGGGGAAACTTCACCCCGGAGCCCCACCTTTTTAGTGAAGCAGACGTATGGGTTGTAGTTAATCATTTCTTGTCCCACAAGCCACGACACATCCACACTGGCAGACAGTAATAACCTGCACCTCATTGCTATAAATACATATCCTTTCAAGAGGACCAGCCATGTTATGTGGGGTATCCTTAGTTGTGCTCCTGGCTCTATTKGGTTTGGGGGGTCAGGGTTTGGCGAACCCCCATCCGGACCTACCAGCGGACAAGAACTTGTTCTGGGGAGCGGACCAGTATGACTTTGCTGTCGTGCTGCGTGCCTCCGGACTGGAGTGCTTCTGGCACTTTGCACACCAAGGGGAGCGCTTCTACTTGACTTTCATGGTAAGACGTTATTCCAGTTTAGTAGTACAATAACCGGATATATTTTTGTGCAAAATATTTATCATGGACAGTTATGCCTAATAATTATTGCCTGGCTTGGCCTGAACATTTTATTAAAAGTCTTAAAATATATAATATTCAGATAAAAAGTCAATCTGTTCAGGGCTTACTCCATTGTCATTTACTGAGGCAGTCTACAGAGCCCCCAACATATGGTTTGCAGCACATGGTCGTCCCATATGACAGTGAACGAGAGCCATCTGTCTGCGTTTAGGTCCAGTGGGTGACTGGTGTTGGCAACGACAGACACTTATCCGTCACTGTCAACTCTCCTAAAGGCTTGCTGTTGTCCAAAATTGACGAAGCTACGGGTCAAATCAACTTTGTAGCCGAGGAGACCGGTACATTGTAACTCCTTTTGAACGTGCACACACACACACACACACACACACGGTGCATAACAAAAAAACGTAGTACACGCTTTGAAATGTGGTGGAAGTATGTAACTTATTTTTATTTTGAATTCTAGGTTTCTATCAAATGTGCTTCAGCAACTTCCACAACCGATTTGGCAGCATGCAGATCTTCCTCAACTTTGGGGTGTACTACGATGGTTCTGATGACCAACAGAAACAGAAGGAGGAGGAGGAGAAGAAGAAAGTCCAAAAAGACCTGAACAACACTCTGTCCACCATAGAGGTAATGCTCTATTTGGGTTTTGACTGCATGTGCGATCCAATATGTTACGATAACTTTTGTCCATTTACATGGAAATTAATGAGGTCAGCATACACACAACAAAATCTTATTGTCCAATATTACATATCATATATTGTGAGGTTTAAAGAAGAGCATGGGGAGCTCTGACTATCATGCAGGTTCTTAAAGTGATGCTCAGGAACTTTTGTATCATTTCAGCCAGTAGTTTTGAAAGTGGTGCTCACGAGCCAGAACAGGTCCCCGTTTTTTGTGTATTACATCATCCAATTCGTACAATATGTTACAAATGCTGTGCTTAAAAGTTTGGGTTAAGTGGCAAAATCAAGGTCAACAACAACTTGCAAGTTTACACATTGTATTTTCTCCTTCTCCACCAACCTCAGACTACTCGTTYTTAAGCCTGGTCAAAGGACAAGGAACACACAGGAGAACGCCATGAAATATGCAAACAAAAACAGGTTTTATTGCAAGTTTGAGAGAAGCACTACCTAAACATTAATTCAACTTCAAATGAAGATAAATCAAATATATTCTCTCAACTTAGACAGCAACACCTCAAACAAAAAAAGACGGTATTTAAAGAAACAGCCAATGAAATTACAGGATCAATCAAGAAGGCAGATGCATGCGTGATAAGCAATGGAGGCTAATTGTCACACCTGTGACTAACTTGCCCACAAAAAATKTAACGTTTCCAATTTTTTTTGTAAATATAAATTTAGGGCAATTAAGTACAAAACAATTGGCAGAAGTTCTTACTCAAAATCACATTTAAATCAGTCAGTTTCTTTCAAATGTCCTCTTTTTAAAGTCGTTATGGTTCAGTCAGTAACAGGCTCATTTTTCGCTCTCTCCCTTATGTGATTGGGAGCTCTGCAACACCCATCCTTGTGTTGTCTGAGACCTTGGGTGCATGGCTTTAGCTCCACTTGCTCACTTTTCCTTGGCCCAGCCTCCAGGCCACTCCTCTTACAGACCCGACTCCAGAACACGATGGCTGCGTTTTTACGTTACGGTGCTGTACTGAATAACCAGTTGAAATCACGATTTAGTATACCTGTATAATCACATATTGTTGACCTATTATGTGGTCTGAACATATTGAAGAGGTGTACCATCAGATTTGAATCATTTACACAGATTGACAATAAAGTCTCAGAATTCAAAGATCAGCGCAATATAAGAAATACAGTAACGCTTAAAATTTCACAAATCTTAACATAAACAATTAATCAAATTGATCCCAGAATTGAGAGAGAAACCAAATACATTAAGTAATGACTAAGAATGATTACCTGCTGCATTCAAAGAACCAACCTACAGCACTAGACCAACTGCTACTTGAGTCATCCTTGTGGTATTGAGAGAAACATGGTAATGCTTTCACTGATTGTACACAAAGGAAGATATTTCTTACACGATGGTGCTTGCTTTGTTATCCAACTGATCTTGTGTCCTTTGTCATCCTGTGAACCCTGTTCATTCYTGCTGTTGTTTGGGATGGCAGTTCTTGCAACTGGGGTGTGGGCAGAAATAAATAAAGTAATGGGTCAGGCCATAGGTTAGATTTAAATTAGAAAGTCAATCTCAATGTGACATGGATTTAAAAGGAATAGTGCCAAGACTGGTGCAACAAAAATATGATGGAAGAAATCTCACCCATGTTTACACCAAACGGGTGCTTTTTAACTTTAGTAGTACAGGTACGAAGAATCAAGTTGGCTACCTAGACAAATTTTCCCCGCTAGCTATTGATAGACAAGCTATCTCCTGAATCGTTGCCATATCCTGGCCTCATTTACCCGGCAGATTTACTCCCCAAAAGCTTAAAAAACAAGCTTTTGGGGTTACTACATTTTTTTGGTAATCATTTTATTTCAGTTTAGTAAATAGTTTGCATGATTTGTTGTATCTTAGTATAATAACTTGCCCATAGGGCCCCTGTTTATGCTCTGAGTGGTTGCAAAGGGGGGAGGGAGCAACCAATTCCACCAGCCTGAGGCCTCAACAACCTGTAGGGCGACAACATGCAGTAGACTACCCAGGGGTTATACCTTACATGGCCAGCACAGTTCAATGTTATGCCACTCATTGAGTCCCAAACCCTGCCGACTGCTGCTAAATGTGACATCCTGAGGGCTGTGACTGAGGGCTGTGACTAAACTCAGTTCAGTACCATAGATCCGCCTACACCCCAWGGCAGGTAACAGTTCCCTCCCCCTCCGAGTTTCAGCTTCCACAATAACTTTAGGTAACTTTAGGTTTAGGATAACTTTAGGTTTGCAAACAAAATGGAGGGAGGACATAAGACAAAACAATCAAATCAAACAGAAAACCTGTTTCAGTGCAGGGAAAGCATAACACATCTTTAGTCATCATTCCATCAACATAATACTAATGATAGAAAATCCAACACCTCCTCAGCCACTAAGCCCTGCACCTGGGCGACCACACCTCCAACAACAGAAACAAGGGTTCTGAAGAGAGACAATCACATAGAGAACCAGTCACATTGCTCTCAATATATGGCCATGGACAGTAATAAGGGCATTCGTCACACCTGTGACAATATCATACGTTACTAAAATGTGAACATGCCCAAACAAACGACAACATACTGTTAAAATACTTGTAGGTGTAACTACTTGCTAAAATGTCATTTTTACATTTACACAATTTGACTTAGTCAATGACGGTAATATATGTCTGGATATAGGCCTAATACATTCATTGAGTAATATCTCCAGCATTAACCATGTCAGTTGGTGTTAAATAATAATAACGTTTTAACAACACTACTCTCCAAACCACTTTTAGGAGACTTCCCATCGCGTGGAGGGTTACGTCTTCCACATGTTTCGACATTACAACTTTGGCCGCATGMGGAAAGGCGCCGACTACTACCTCCTCCTCTCCAACTCTAAATACATCACCTGGTGGTCTGCGRTCCAGAGTGTGGTCATCGTCATGGCGGGCTACCTGCAACTCTTCTTCCTCAAGAGGCTCTTCAACACCAAGCCCACTACAGAAGCACCAGAGAAATCTCGCTGCTGAGTCCCTGGGTGCTTTTAGTATTCAGTGCCCTCATGTGCCCTGGTTGGGATGAATTCCATTTTAATTCAGTCAACCAGTAACAACGCCGTCAACAATTAAGGCCGGGATTCAATCCGATCGCCCCTTTTCGGCTATGCACCTTTTAAAGGCAATGTTCCTGCATTTGTGGAGACTGCGTTCATGGTAAATACTGCATATGTTGGCTCAATCTCTAATGACCTTTGAATTTCAAGTGCGCTGTTACGCTGATCTACCACTGATCGGATAAAATCGCAGCCTTAAATTCCATTACATTGACTGAATTAAAATCGAATTGACCCCGACCCTGTTGTTAATGTAAGTGTTACTAATGGGATCTGCTCCCTATATATCTATGTTGGAATTGATTAAAGTCGCACACGTTTTGACAAATGTCATTCCAGTGCATATATTTGRTGTGGATTTGAGTTTCTGTGTTCTGACTCAGTGATGGTTAGCAGAACGTTACCGTTGAGCACCTTTTTATTTTACACAATTAGGTCGTGTTCATTATGGGACAAGCTTAACAGTACGCAATGGAAAATKAAAATGAGCAATTCTTATTTGAACTGGTCCAGKTAGTTCCTCCCTGTTTTACTCAGTTTTCTTCTGTTTGGTGCCTAATGAACACAACTGTGGTTAATCATTCTCCTGGGCGTGATACAGTATTGTATAATTGGCTCAAACAAAAAGTAGCTACCTCTAGTCTACCACTCCCAAACAGTATGAGTTTTGTGAGTGTATGAATGCAGACCATGCAAGTTGAGGTGTGGTACTCTGTTCTCGTCATACTCCTTATGGGGCATGGGGGCGGCGGACAAAAGACAGAACCCCGCTTAGGCCTGAAGGACCACAACCTGTTCCGAGGGTCCGATCGATATGCCTTTGCCATCGTGGTGCCAGCCTCGGGGCTGGAGTGCTTTTGGCACTTTGCACACCAGAGTGGGAACTTCTACCTAACCTACATGGTAAGCACATTTTACATTTTTTTTTTTTAAGTTAACATTTATTTAACTAGGCAAGTCAGTTAAGAACAAATTATTTTTTACAATGACAGCCTACCCCGGCCAAACCCGGATGGCGCTGGGCCAATTGTGCTCCACCCTATGGGACTCCCAATTATGGCCGGTTGTGATACAGCCAGGAATCGAACCAGGGTCTGTAGTGACTACGATGCAGTGCCTTAGACCGCTGCGCCAGTCGGGAGCCCAAACGTCCATACTGTCTTAACCCAACATCTAGCGACCTCATCAAGAGGTTGAGGGAACAGCTGGTGTTGGGTTGACAATTACAAGGTCCCAAGTTCAAACCCCCTTTTCGGGACTACTCCCTGCCTTTGCTAAATGATCTGCGCAGTATTGTGCCAATAAAATGTGCTACAATAATATTGTTTGAAGATAACTTTTAGTTGATGAAGAGTATAGGAACAAGCTATCATGTAATAATAGCCCAGTAACTTTATAGAACCTGGCTTGTATTACATGACCTTGGACTTATCAGCTAGCTAAACATTTTACTCCTTATCTTCTTATCTTTGCTTAGCTTAAACATAGAACTAAGATAACTGAATGGAAGACTAAAAATACATTTTGTGATAAAATGGTAGCTGTGTGTGTGTGTTTAACAGTAGCTTTACCAAGATCAAGTAGTGCATAAATAACACATTTTATCAAGGGACATCAGGTAATTATGGCTGTGCAATGTTCCATGTGTGTGTGCAGGTCCAGTGGGTGACAGGACTAGCCAGTGACAACCATCTTTACGTGACTGTCATTTCCCCAGAAGGGGCCCTCATGGCCTCAACAGACAACACCATTGGCGAAATCAACTTCCGAACTGAAGTGACCGGTAAAGTCACAGACATCTGTGATCTTTCATTTGTATTATGTTCATAAGYTAATTGTCATGTTGATGAGAATTAACCATTTGCGATCTCTAGGTTTTTATCAGATGTGCTTGGGGAACTATAAGAACCACTTTGGTGGCGTCCGAGTCTTTCTCAACTTCGGCGTGTACTATGAGGGTGCTGAGRAGATGCAGCGAGAGACAAAGGAAGGAGAAAAAGTCCTCAACAACACTCTGTCCAACATTGAGGTACATGATGTCCCTGCACTAGAGTGTTCTGGACTTTCACAATTAATCTGAAGGATATTTCTGATGAGTTTGTCTGCACACAAATATTTACACTRCTCGTGTGGTGTCTCCACRGTGCTTGTGTAAACATTTTGTTGTGCTGACAATTCCTGAAAAATATAATGCATCACAACCATTGTGTCCAATGCCTTTTACATCAGTTGTACAACCGGAGTGTACACTGAGCCTTTATAGCTTATAGTTGATAATGTCAATTTGAACAGATTAGAAAACATGTCATCAATTATGTCTAACCTTTTTCTAGGAGAGTACCAACAAGATACAAGGTCACATTTTACACATGTGGCGGCACTACAACTACGCTCGCATGAGGAGAGGTGCGGACCATTACCTTCTCCTCTTCAACTACAACTACGTCACCTGGTGGTCTGCGGTACAGAGTGTGGTCATCATCATGGTGGGCTACCTGCAGCTCTTCTTCCTCAAGAGGCTTTTCCACACAGACACCCATAGACCCCGCTGTTRATGAATGATGGCTCGTAAAATGTCACTCACTACTTGTGTTGCTTTGTGGATCGTGTTTGTTCAACGTTAAAGGGATAGTTCATCCAAATTACAAACTTAAATCGTTTTTCCGCTTACCCGGTAAGCAGGCTTTGGACAAGGAGAGMTGGCAAGCTATGCGTTGGTTTTGTTTATCTGGCTTTTCTGTCCCAAAAATCCCATGCAAGTCATCATCACCCAAGTTAGCATGTTTTACATTTACATTTCCTGCACAAATCCCCCCCAAAATCCAATGAGCTATGATTTCAAACACTATGGGGTGATGAATAGCCATAATATACCTGTGCAAAGGCCATGTTCACAACCTCTTTTCAAGATGGCAGCAGGAGCAATTTAGTATCCAAGGCGCATATAAATGCACACTACTCAAGGTCAGTTGTCTTTCCAATTGTGTAGTTTTAACATAGGTCTTGGAGCCAGTCTTGTCAAGACAGGGACCTCTAAACTGATTAGAGGTGTTTTAGGAACTCCAGCATGTACTATTCCACATTCTCAATTTAATATGTAGCAAAGTCAAGTTACACTTAAAGTATCATACTTTAATCTCCAAGTGTAACTTGACTTTTCCTGGGCTACATATTCAGAACAGCAATGTGTGTTTGACTAGACTTATGAAACTTCTATAGAATTGTCATAATTTCTAGCAGGACAACAATTGTTTTTCCCCCCACACAAACAACAAAGATAACATGTAAATGTGCCTAATTGGTTTATTGATACATTTAAGTTCATAACTGTGCATGCTCCTCAAACAATACCATGGTATTRTTTCACTGTAATAGCTACTGTAAATTGGACAGTGCAGTTAGCTTATTCTTGTTAATCTTTCTGCCCATATCAGATATCTCTATGTCCTGGGAAATGTTCTTGTTGCTTACAACCTCATGCTAATCACATTAGCGCATGTTAGCTCAACCGTCCTGSGGGGGGACACACACCAATCCCGTAGAGGTTAAAACCATTTTAAACAAACGTTTTACTTTGACCTTTTTAAATAAAAGTTGATGTCGATTTCACACTAAAGGCCTCGAGGGGGACTCCCTAAAAACATACAGCTGCGACTGGAAGTTATTTTTTGTAGGAGAGCATTTTCACTAACCCGAACCCTTTTCCTAACCTTAACCGAATTATCTTAATGTACCAGGTTAATTATCCTAACCAGCTATGAAAAAGTCACTTCACGGAAGTGTTTTTTTTTTTGGGGGGGGGGGTCTTTAGCCTCAAGGGACCCCACTTCGAGCCAATGATGAGTCTTTTCGATGTCAAGATTTTAAGTCAAATAAATGTCATATTTGCTAGTGGAAAAAATGTGGTTGTGTTTATTTAGGTCTTAGGTAACAGAATACAGATTTTTTTTAAAGAACATAATAGCATTTTTATTAGTTTGTTACTGTAGGCAATGGTTAAGCTACCCTGATAGGTATACTGTGATTGAAGCTAGATCTACTTAGGRTTTTCTAAAGCTATCCAGCTCAGGCTTCATCCTTACTATGATGGAGGATATTGCTTGTCCACTTGCCGCTAACTCTAGTAGGCTTGAAACGGCGTGTGGGTGTCGCACGTGGCTAGTTGAACGACGGACTGTTCATATTGAGACAATGCTGAAACATCAATAAATGGGGGTGCCAYATTTTCATTTGTGCCGAAATCAAAATTTAATTAAAGTTATCTTAAATTCAGCAGCCTGTGGTGTGAAATATGCTTGTTGAATTGACGTCTTTCGTTTATTACTTATCGTTAATGGCTTCTTTGGTGTGATATCTCGTACTGCTAGTGAAGTTGCTAGCTAGCAAGTTAGCATAAACTGGGCACCACTGGGCTAGTCATTGTCTAAACACCCTCATTACCATAAAGGGGTACCTAGCCCCCGGAAGGGGGGGGGGGGTACCTAGCTCCCGGAAGGGGGGGGCGAGTTGCCCCCAACACACTCATCCAACATATTACTTTACTCAAAAATTAACTACATTTTTCTCTAAACAAGTGGATTATTTTTCTTAAGGCTTTCCTACGTGTATATTTAAATGACAATTATTGATCTAACTTCATTGGAATATATCTACAACATTTTTCAGTAGTCAATGAGCACTCAGCATGTGAGACCAAAACAATGACAGCAAGGAGGAAAGCAACAACACATACCGGCTTTAGGCTATAACTTTATTTAAAAAAGCTTTATTTTGCCTCAAATTCCCGCCGTAGAAGAGACAGTCCATATTCTCCATGTCTGTGGGTCCATATTCTACTCCCCAGTCTCTTTTTTTCTGTTTCTGCACATAGTAATGCACACTAATGAAGCAGCTTGCTGTTTGTGTCCGAATTTTCTTCCTCCGACAACTGAAAAACGCAGGGCAGGATCAACTAGGGAATAATCGCGTAATGTGAGCGCCCACATCCARGGGTTGAGAATGGACTGAATTAAAGATTTGTGACAAGGAAATCAGGAAACGTGAGCACGTCCAAGTTGTTACGATTGTGTAATGTATGCAGTGATGCCAATTTAGCAATTTTGTTGCTWGATTTAGCAACTTTTCAGACTACCCTGGCAACTCTTTTTTCAAACAGCACCTAGCAACGAATTTAGCAACTTTTAAAAATGTATTTGGAACTTTTAGCAACTTTTGAAAAGTGGCTCAAATGCACGCATTTTCCCTCTAAATTACACAAAAACGATTTTCTCTGTCACACACTCAGTCCACACGGCCAGTCAATTTGAGTAACGTTATTGTTTGTTCTACGTAATGACGCAGGTTTACGTTATCACGCAATGACATCACAACGTCATTTAGCAACAAATCAACCTGCCTCTAGCAATTTACCCTGAAAATTTGTTGGCAACACTGAATGTATGACCAGCACAAGTAGCTCAGTTTGGTACCTGCAGGACTTTAGGAATATGGTTGTCTACCCCTGCTGTGGGCTATATGTAAAAAAAAAAACTAAAAAAAAACGCAACAATTCAATTGTTGAATTCTTTAAAGAAATCCRTCAAAATGGCATTTTACAAAGAAACATTATGTAAACATTTCAAAAGAACAGAATAGCCTATTTTTTATGTTACTAAGCTTTGCAAGCCTGAACAATGCTGCTGCGAGTGATCACATGTTGGACGCATGGAACAGCGGTTATTCTTGGAAAAGTGATATTTTGAAAAAGAGCTCACCTCTTCAATTTGAGTTATTTAAAAGGTGTTTTAGAAACTACAGAATCTGCCCTTTCTGATACTATATAGAAATCAAAATGTCTTACCTGCATGTGACTGTGGGAGGATTTGTAAAAGTGACTTTTTGGCGCTCTGTTCCCTTGCCTCTGTCAATTYGAAGCTGTGCCCGTCTCTTCATGTACAATTTGACAATTGATCATTGTCAACCATCAGACTATTGTCAATTTAATGTCGTCTTTAGGCTAACTATTATGTGTAAAATTAATCTCTATATAGTCTAGGTGGAGTTTCGATGGGCCATGACAGGCTGACTGGCAGTGAATGAGGGGCATGGGATGGGGGGGGGCTTATAACTTATAACTATTTCTGTTTGTGATATTAATTCACATAATGCTCTCTTCTTCTTAGTTGAGAACCTCCAAGAAACTTTCAGTGGTGGAAAAAGTACCCGATTGTCATACTTGAGTAAAAGTGAAAGATACCTTAATAGAAAATTACTAGTAAAAGTCACCCAGTAAGATACTTGAGTAAAAGTCTAAAATATAGTAAAATATCAAAAGTAAAAGTATAAATAATTTCAAACTCCATATTTTAAGCAAACCAGACGGCAAGTTGTGTGTGTATGTATATATTTTWTTTTACGGATTGCCAGGGGCACACTCCAATACTCAGACATAATTTACAAACAAAGCATTTGTATTTAGTGAGTCYGCCAGATCAGATGCAATAGGGATGACCAGGGATTTTCTCTTTAAGTTCGTGAATTGGACAATTTTCTTGTCCTGCTAAGCATTCAAAATGTAACGAGTACTTTTGGGTGTCAGGGAAAATGTATGGAGTAAAAWGTACATMATTTTCTTCAGGAATGTAGTGAAGTAARATTTGTCAAACATATAAATAGTAAAGTACAGATACCCCAAGAAACTACTTAAGTAGTACTTAAATACAAATACTACCATTTCCCAAAATTTTACAAAAATTATATATGGACATGGAAACAAAGCAGCATGCAGCACATGTCCATTCATTTAAAGCATGTTGTATAGCCTATTCAGTGTCATGAGTTAGGTAGATCATATCAACTCTCAAGCTACTCCTGGATGGATATGGGGCTGAGGACAGCGCTTCACACTGCACATTTGGGAGAAAGAAAAGTAAACTAATGGGAATAGAATGATCATATAAAGCACATTTTTACATTACCAATGCTTTTGAATGTGCAAAACAAATTCCCTCAAGGGGCAAGTTCTTACGTCAAATTCAATTATGAATAGCACACATCACACAGTTGAGGAGCACAGGGTCAAGCTGCAGTGCCAACTTGCAGTGCAAGTTGTGGATTAAGTGCCTTGCTCAAGGGCACAATGGTAAGGGTTGTTAGGATATGAGCCCAACAGGCCTCCACTTGCCAGATCAATTGTGTTGAAGAACCTTTTAAGGAAGCTAAAATGTTAAGCCAGTGAATTTGAAAACTCAAGTCATACCTGAATCAATGAGCCCCCCAGTTTGTAGGCCGGGCGCCTACAAACTGACTTCGGTCGCCAGTTGTACAGTGTTTCCTCCAACACATTGGTGTGGCTGGCCTCCAGATTAAGCAAGCAGTGTGTCAAGAAGCAGTGCGATTTGGCAGGGTCGCGTTTCGGAGGACGCATGGCTCTCGACCGTCGCATCTCCTGAGTTCATACCCGAGTTGCAGTGATGGGACAAGACTATAACTACCAATTGGGTATCATGAAATTGGTGAGAAAAAAGGGGTAAAAGTACAACAACAAAATATATATATATATATATATATAGCTGACTCAATGGAGATATCTCTGGCCTTTCTCATAGTGCTGGTGGAGTCACAGCAGCCACACACCTTGTCATCTCCAGCACTGTCTAGTTTACAATGGGCAAGGCAGTGACTCAAAACTTGGTTTATCACAGTTGTGGACAGATTAAACTAAAAACATTGAGGTATCATCCTTCCGGTCCAGTAAGAAATGCCTGCTTCCATTGCAAAAACATTTGAAACAGTTTGCTCTAATAAACACAACCTATATCTCACAGYGTAGAAAAAATTAAAAACACTTACCCGTTGACAAAGGAACAGGCCTTGTGCTCAGGTTATATAGATCTGGTCCATTTTTTCTTGGCATGTTTTTCTGTTGCTTCAAGAGCCAGCATTCTGCTGTTGGAATCTGAAGGCCCCCAGCYGGATTTTAAGCTGTGCTCCTGGGAGTGAGGCAGGAACTGGGAGCTAGAGCCCGTCAACACAGCATCAACCAGACACCTGAAAAACCAGGCACCATTGGAAAACATTACAGTTCACACAAGGAGAACAATRTGCAGTGCACACCTTCCAATTGGTCTCTTAACCCCCTAGAGTTTAACTTGAATAACCTGCTGCATAAATGATGTAATATGCCAGGGAGAAATGGTCAGCCATATCAGCTATGTTTTTAAAAGGCAGTAAATGAGGCTGAATGAACTGTTTCGCTGCCAGACAAGGCTCYGCTGATAGCCAGGTGTAGCAGTGGTAAGGATTCACTCCATGGTTTTTTATTTATTTATTTAACCTTTATTTAACCAGGTAGGCTAGTTGAGAACAAGTTCTCATTTGCAAYTGCGACCTGGCCAAGATAAAGCAAAGCAGTGTGACAGACAACAACACAGAGTTACACATGGAGTAAGCAATAAACAAGCCAATTAACCCAGTAAATAAGTCAATGACACAGTAGAAAAAAGAAAGTCTATATACAGTGTGAGCAAAAGGCATGAGGAGGTAGGCAATAAATAGGCCATAGGAGAACGAATTACTATTTAGCAGATTAACACTGGAGTGATAAATGAGCAGATGATGATGTGCAAGTAGAGATACTGGTGTGCAAAAGAGCAGAAAAGTAAATAAAATAAAAACAATATGGGGATGAGGTAGATAGATTGGGTGGGCTATTTACAGATGGACTATGTACAGCTGCAGCGATCGGTTAGCTGCTCAGATAGTTGGTGAGGGAAATAAAAGTCTCCAACTTCAGAGACCAACTTCAGCGATTTTTTGCAATTCGTTCCAGTCACTGGCAGCAGAGAACTGGAAGGAAAGGCGGCCAAATGAGGTGTTGGCTTTGGGGATGATCAGTGAGATATACCTGCTGGAGCGTGTGCTACGGTTGGGTGTTGTTATTGTGACCAGTGAWCTGAAATAAGGCGGAGCTTTACCTAGCATAGACTTATAGATGACCTGGAGCCAGTGGGTCTGGCGACGAATATGTAGTGAGGGCCAGCCGACTAGAGCATACAGGTCGCAATGGTGGGTGGTATAAGGTGATTTGGTAACAAAACGGATGGCACTGTGATAGACTGCATCCAGTTTGCTGAGTAGAGTGTTGGAAGCTATTTTGTAGATGACATCGCCGAAGTCGAGGATCGGTAGTCAGTTTTACTAGGGTAAGTTTGGCGGCGTGAGTGAAGGAGGCTTTGTTGAAAGCCGATTCTAGATTTGAYTTTGAATTGGAGATGTTTAATATGAGTCTGGAAGGAGAGTTTACAGTCTAGCCAGACACCTAGGTATTTATAGTTGTCCACATATTCTAGGTCGGAACCGTCCAGGGTGGTGCTGGAAAGAAAGCTCTGTTGTTGGGACAGCTTTATGTAGGCCCTAACAGTTTGTGGGCACTGTTTGTCACCATTATAGTGCAATTAATATATTGTTTAGTGTTGTGTAGTGGCTTTGCTGACATGCATCTATAACATTTTGGGGGGGGAGTTTGCCCCACCAAGATTTACATGCTAAATCGCCACTGCGTAGGTCACATAAAATGAGCAGGTCAAAGACATGCGATTATGGGTCTTGCGCTCATAATGGGGGTGCCACCATGCGACTTGTGCAACTTGTATGCAGTCGCTCAGTTACAGCCACAGAGAAGAAGGGGTAATGATTACACTTAGCGCTACGACACATCTGGAAATCGCAAGACCAGAGAGGGGTCTAGACAGGTCGAAATTGGAGCAAATTCGTGTAATATGAGCACACAGGTTGCAGACTTCAGGATTCCCAGATTATGCAGACACTTTGCATAATGTGAGTGCTCCAAAGATGTCAAGATTTTAGTCCTAGTCTAATGTATGCCTAGCTTTAGGGTTCCATATAGAACTCAACCAACACCAATCCAACTTCAAGGAAGTAAGGATRTATGTCTGTAGTATTCGAACAAGGCCCTTTAAAGAGCACTACTCATCACCCAGCACTGACGATGACTGTGCTCCTGTTTTTGCACAGCACAATTACCTATTTTAATTGTATGGGGATTTTAATGAGCTTCATTGTCATAATTAGATCACATCAAACATTAGTCATCATCTGGCCAGCTTAAATGTGAATCTGAATATACCTGATGAGAACATTTTATGAGATTTTCTCTCGCTCTCTCTCGCTCTCTCTCTCTCAGTTCTCACACAATGAGGTAGGCTGCCTCCTACACAACACATTCATTTCGGGCTGACACTAGGCTGACTGCCGACCGTGGACGGAGAACATACAGAAAGGACAATTTCATCCCGAAAAGAATACACGGTGTTCGTTTGATTAAAACGGACATTAGCACACTGTCTAGACTACAGCGTGTCCTAATTTGCCCTGCGTATAGGCTACAGGATGGAGGTCCAGAGTATGAATTAGAGACGAACCGAGTAGCATATCTAAACCGATGATGAGCGGGGTTACTTCGGGCACAGGCTCGGCTTCGTGCCGCTTCGCCCACTACTTCGTGGTGTGTGGATTGGACACGGAGACTGGTCTAGAACCCGAAGAATTAGCAGGTAAATATTCTGTTGTTGATTGATAATTGCCTAATTAATAGAAGAAAAAAATGTATCTTAAACTTAAGAATTAGCTTACGCAATTAAAGGCGAAAACGCCGAGAGATCTTAAATTGATTGATTGATCAATTTATTTATCAAAGTGATTGGGTGACATTCGAGAGGTTTTTATTTGTGTCTGGCAGCAAGTCCAGTGTCATGTGAGAAGTGCGGTTCCATCTCGTGAGACAACGTCGGGGAAACAGATGAGACGGGGAGCGGTGTTTATTGTTGTCACAGTCACAGCTGAGTGCATATGAAGCCCCTAGTTGGGTACTATGGGGTAACTAGCCCCCCCCTAACAACAATGTCTAATTTCTGACACAAAAAGCAATGTTTGGAAGAAAATTGGTATGTGGATGAAGGTCATACTTAGATGAATAAACTATAAAGGAAAASAAATGGCTACAGTTTACACTTTTTTGTTGTTGTTATTTTATGAAATGTTGTTTTTAGGAAAGGGGTGTTTTTTAAAGTATCGGGGTAACCCCGGTAGGAGATTATGCCATAGGGTTTCACAGAAGTGTCTTAAAATCAATTTAATGAGTTTTATTTAGAAATKATTTTGTAAGTAATAACTAGACTTATCTTTTCATTATCTTATTTTAATTATTTTAATAAAATATGTGTTGCACATGTCACCATTAATATCCACACTATGAGGGGATTTGATGTTAAGTCCCTCTTTTTAACTCACCTGTACATACATTTTCTTTGTTGATCCTTTTCCTTACAATCCATTATGTACAATTGCACAAAACATTATTTGAATAATGCAAGATTTTATATATATTTTTCGTGGTATCCAATTGGTAGTTACAGTCTTGCACCTCCCGTACGGACTTGGGAGAGGTGAAGGTTGAGAGCCCATTCATCCTCCGAAACACAACCCAGCCAGGCCACACTGCTTCTTGACACAATGCCTGCTTAGCCTGGAAGCTAGCCGCACCAATGTGTCAGAGGAAACACCATGCACCTGGCTACTGCGTCAGCGTGCATTGCRCCCAGCCCGCCACAGGAGTCGCTAGTGCGCAATGGTACAAGGACATCCCTGCCGGCCAAACCCTCCCCTAACCCAGACGACGCTGGGCCAATTGTGCGCTGCCCCATGGGTCTCCCAGTCACGGCCGGCTGCGACAGAGCCTGGACTCAAACCAGGATCTCTAGTGGCACAGCTAGCACTGCCTTAGACCACTGCACCACTCGGGAGGCCATAATGCAAGATTTTAAATCCCAGCAGTCTTTAAAATGACATTCAGGAGCGAAAGGTTTTCAATAGTTGTCTTTAATTCATAAAAAAAAGATTAATTGGAATGGAATATAACTAATAAAACTAAAACTCAGTGTAAAATTGATGTGGAAACTCTCTTATGCTCTGCAACTGCACGATTATAATTTGTACATAGGTCACAAATAAAGCTATCCCCAGGAAAATTGGAGTACAACTCATGAGCCCACCTCTTGCACTGCTCACACCTAATCCAGTCCCCACCTGTGACTGAAAACAGGGGGAGAGATGCCGATTGAAAAGCTCGCTTAAAAACGTAGCTAGCTACAGTATCTAGCTATATTACATAAAATGCTGTGTAAAATAGCTAAAAGGCTATGAAGTAACATTAACTGTAAAGATATCAGTGACTAGTGGAAACATTTACCAACCGAACGGTGGTGAAAAAACTCACAAAAAAAGTATTTGCGTGACGGAGTAGGGGAAATGAACATTAGACTCCACAAACKACAAAAATAATTAACACAATTTGTATAAATAACATATATTCCCATTACTTCAGTCATTTGAAAACTCAAATACCCAACTCAGGCTCTGGGGCCCGAGAGGGTGGGATCGCACGATACAGTATTCCATGTAGTTCATCTGATGTTAAATATTTTAGACCCAGAAATAGTTCCGCTGCAAAAACAATGACGTCCATCAATTCTTGACTTCTTTTCAACTTGTGTAGTGCCGTTTACCACCATCGCTATAAAAGACACAAAATCACTTTATTTACGTGAAACATGTTCTGCATTTATTAGCGGAGAAAGGCGGATACCAACCATGTATATTATTCCACTCCCGCTCACTCGTGTTGATGCTGCTGCAGAGTAGCCTACACACAGGGATAAACAAGTGAATTAACATCTCAGACATGTTTATTCTGATCTGCACTCTTCTGTAGCTGGAACAGGGTGGATGCACACTCAACCAGATTAACAAAAGCCGTCTTGCTGGACTGTGCTTGGTACCAAATTAGACATGGCACTGTCAGGTGTGTGCGGTATCTCGTCTGCCAAGAATAGACCTCTGGTCTTGTGAGGTCAAAGGTGGTGCATGGCGGTTCTCGAGSGATAATCTCCTCCACTGATGAGTCCTGTCTTATCACAGACAACCATCTCCCTGTCCCATCCTCTGGTGTAATGGGTGTGGTGGGTCATGTTCATTGATTATGGCACAAAATGTTTACAAAATGTTGTGCAACACGACACAAAAAAACAAGCCTTCCTAAAAGGGCCTACTGTTTCGTGCCTTGTAGTGAACACGGCCTGTTTCTTCTGTAGCCAACTCCTTTGTGGTTGTCGTAGCCTACTTAGGGGCCAGAGCCTTTCCTGGTCAGGTCACTCGGATGCAGTGGATGGCGTGCTTCACATTGCCACGGCAACCGTGACAGTCAGCCACGGTGATGCTGTCTTGCCTGAAACCTGAGAGGGAGTGGCCACTTCTAGAGAGTCCCTGGCCTATGGTGTGTAACTGGTATATTGCCGGCTCTTGTATATTGGAATCTCCATACTATGTCCCCGGTGAGGAGGAGGCAAGGAAGTGTGTGTGCATGCGTGCGTGCGTGCGCGTGCACATATGCATGTGTCCATGTGTGTGTTCTATTTAGAAGAAAACAATTTGAACCATCTTCCCACTTCCTCTCTGTCATTGTTAAATCACAGAGAAAACACACACACACACACACACAACGGACACACACACACACACACACACACACACACACACACCACACACACACACACACACACACACACACACACACACCCTGTATTCTGTTTTCCTTGTGGAGTTGGGGGAGAATGACAGGGGAGGAGTATCAAAGGCAGAATATTCTCTGTAGATGTAGAATACGTCCACAGGGAACATTGCGGGTGGTAACGGACACATTTATCCCTCTGTGACTGTCGTCCTGCAGCCTAGCTAGCCTATGCTTTGTCTCAGGCTATGAAAATGAAAACCCCATCCTTACCCCCCTTCACATTCACAACAGCCCCCTACTCACTGAGGATCACGTTATCCAGACCATGCAGGGAAAGGAAAGGACAGACTCAGTATACTGTTATTATTATAGTGTGTGTGTGTGTGTGTTTCGATAAATGTGTTTTTCGAGGTAGGCTCGCGTGTGTGTCTTGGTGTAGCGTTTCCAACTAAGGACAGTAGTGATAGCAGGTCCCTGCTGGGTGGGACATGGTTCTGCTCCCTGCTGGGTGGGACAGGGTTCTGCTCCCTGCTGGGTGAGACAGGTTCTGCTCCCTGCTGGGTGAGACGGGTTCTGCTCCCTGCTGGGTGAGACAGGGTTCTGCTCCCTGCTGGGTGGGACAGGGTTCTGTGCTCCTCGCTAGGTGGGACAGGGTTCTGCTCCCTGCGGTGAGACATGGTTCTGCTCCCTGCTGGGTGGACAGGTTCTGCTCCCTGCTGGGTGGAACATAGTTCTGCTCCCTGCTGGGTAGACAGGGTTCTGCTCCTGCTGGGTGGGACAGGGTTCTGCTCCCTGCTGGGTGGGACAGGGCTCTGCTCCCTGCTGGGTGGACAGGGTCTGCTCCCTGCTGGGTGAGACAGGGTTCTGCTCCCTCTGGTGAGACAGGGTTCTGCTCCCTCCTGGGTGAGACGGGTTCTGCTCCCTGCTGGGTGAGACAGGGTTCTGCTCCCTGCTGGGTGAGACAGGGTTCTGTTCCCTGTGGGTAGGACAGGTTCTGCAATCTTGCCTTCACCAATCTGCTTATGTTAACAGCAGGCCGATGGCTCGTGTGTGTGTGTGTGTGTCTGTGGATGGTGTTTTCTGAGAGGTGTGTTTGTGTCGGTGAACAAATGTGTGTTCCTTTGAGGGGTGTGTGTGTCTGTCGATGGTGAATGTGTTTTTTGAGAGATGTCATGTGTGTAATTGGAGAGAGGCTGCAGAGAGACAATCTGCTCTTGTTGGCCTCTCAATAGATGCCACTTGTGTTTCTGCAACCCTAATCAAATGTTACATGACGTTCCTAGCTGGAATGCCGGATCGCCGTGGTTTCACCTCCCGGCTGCTCCCGGCCGGCTGACTGTCACACGGAAGGACATTAGTGTCGGAGAGGGAACCCCACAGTGGGCTGTTCAGGGACGCTGGACTGTCGTCCGGTTTGGAACATGTGATATTGCTGGATTGGAAAAGGCTTTTTGCAGAATAGACATTGAACAGGTGTTAAGGGAAGTTTTGATTTTTAGAGCATATTACAACCTTGCTTAAAGTGATCATGAACGCAGCCTGTGATTAGTTTGTGTGACGGAAGACAAGGATGGACTTAGCTCCTGTTGGCTGTATTGTAAAAAGACCTACTGAAGTCCTATTAGGCTATATTCAGTCACATTGAAAAGCTGGTGGTTATGCTTGTACAGTCGGTTTCGACCTCACATGAACTCTTGGTTGCTTCTGTAACCAATCAATGATCAAACCCGAGTCGCCCATTCTCGTGAATGCGTTATCCCTCTGAGCTAAATCCTTCATGCAAGTTCTMCAGTGTGGGGGCAGTGTTGCATATCATTTCACCAAGCATAGTTCAGCAAACCACTACATTTATTCAGGAGACGAAGACCATAGGAGATTCTTATAATTGAGACAGAGTGTCTGCTCCTTGAATGAAAGCCAGTTGTCATTCTGTCTTTTTATCGCTCTACCCACCTCCGTCTCTCCTTCTCCTCTGCCCGTCCGAGCGTGTGATGAATTGAATGTGGTGGGGCAATTGAGTTGGGCGAAGATGAAATTACGTCGCTCTTTATATAGTCAGTCATCCCTGTTTCAATCTGTCCGTGTTGAAGGATGGGACTCTGCGTACGACTGTTAATCACCCATTTTAAATATGGATCAATCGTGAAATGTCAGCTGCTTTATCATAGGCCTCTTTGTCTTTTAGGTTTCGGATCACTCCTCTGTTCGTCTGCGTATCTACTGTATGAGAAAATTGGGGGATTTTTACAGAATGCCTACTRGCATCCAATGAAATTGTATGCGTTTGTACTCTTCTTTAACATCACCAACGCTATAGACCAATGAAAACCAGATGTCATCCTGTGATCCAATCAGCAATGTTCATTAGGGCACCCCATAGCAACATGTTTTGAAATGTTTCGCAACAGTAAACCAAGTCAAGAGTTTCTTATTGGACAAGGTCTGGTAGTGCCTCCCCATTTTGATTGTTTTCTTTCCRTAAGTGGGCCTACTGAACCAGACTCAGGTTTGACAATGAAAGGGTTATATGTGGCATAAAATGGCGTCGTCCTCTTCCTGTCCTGAGAACTGATGTGACTGACTGAACTCCCCGAAATCTAGCCATGCTTGAAGAGGGATCCTGTGATGTTGAGATTTGCAGCAGTGTCTCAGAGACAGAGAGACGTTTCAGTCCCTGGAGTGGAACCGTGAGACTAAAGGCCTGTTCCAACGCGAAGGAACTGCCGTCTTAATTCTTTCTACTGTTCCTCCTTCCTTCCTCTGAGTAATCACTGATCCGTCATGGCAGAATTGGTGTTAGCCTACATGTACATAGTAGAATTTTGCGTTCACCTATCCGATGGTGTTACTTCTAGGTAGGATAAATGCATGTTTGTAGTGTTTTAACATGGCCAGCAGATCTGTTGTGGTTGTCTCTGGAGTGAGCTGAGCTGATTACACAGTGCTGTGTGGGAGATGTCTAGCTCGGGCAATGATGATTCTGATAGTCGCACAGCCTAACCGAGGCCCCATTTTTTWATCTTTCATCCGCAGCACCAAAACAAGCCAACCTCCCCTCCCCCTCCCTGCTTCACCATCTCTCCTGTTAGCTCCCTCTCTTTTTTCCCATATCCCTCTTCTCTTTCTGTCTCTTGAACCCTTTCACCTCCTACCATTATCTCTCTCTCTACCTTTTGTCTTTAATGTGGTCAGCAACTTCCTAATATTTGACTTCCATCTCTGACACTAAACAGCTCAAAAACAACAGTGTACCATTCATTCACCAGTGGACTGTTCATTTCAAGTGCTTATTGTTTAAAATGCGTCCCGGTGAGACCTTCCAAGAACAGGTTCAGTGAATGGACATGAGCAGTGAAACCCATTCCCAGGCACGGAGTGAATAGAGATTTGACCACAGGTGGCTGGCAGCACCTTAATTGGGTAGGACGGGCTCTGGAGCCATCTTCCCCTCACCAGCCTCCTGTGAATTTCGCACAGATGTTTGATGTTGCCTCATGGCTGTGTGTGTGTGTGTGTGTGTGTGTGTGTGTGTGTGTGTGAATGTGAACCTACCTAACTGGGTCAGCTAATCAAATGTAGCGACTGACTTCCTCTCCAAGGCCCCGGCAAACTTAATGCCGGCGGAAATGGCGACCTTGGCAGCCAGACGTCCCTCTCTTCTCGACGGCTAGGCTCAAGGCTCTTCTGGTTTCTCCCTCCCTTTCCTTTTTTTTGTTGCCCTGAGGAAGATCAAGGCTTGGTAGATAACGCGTCACAGTGTGGTCTTAGTGTTTGTCACATCTCTTGAGCTACACTGTTGGTTAAGGGCTTGTAAAGTAGGCATTTCACAGTAAGGTCTACACTTGTTGTATTCGGCGCGTGTGACAAATAAAATTTGATTTTGATTTTATCTCTGCATGTCATGTACCTTGATTATAATACAAATAGAGGACCAGTATGGTAGAATGCTCAGCAAGATAGTGTCACTGTTGAGTTCTTTTGATACCAGCTCTGATTCACTTCCTTATCACGCCGATATCCAACATTAGCTGCCCTGTTCTCATAACATCGCATTCGTACAATGGCTCCCACCCACCAGGGTCGTTTTCAATAGTGCACACCATAGCAAAACGTAAATGAGGGTTTCCCCCGCAGGAGGCTGAAAAGATTTGGCATGTGACTGGCTGCATCACYGCTTGGTTTGGCAATTGCACCGCCCTTGACCGCACAGCTCTGCAAAGGATAGTGCGGACAGCCCAGTACATAACTGGGGCCGAGCTACTAAGCTATATGGAGTTGTTTTAAGATCATACCAAGGATCATTTTGCTATTTGATTTGGAATGTTAAGACCCCTTGAAGTGTATATATATAAAAAAAAATATTTGGCCTTACTGCTATTAGCCCAATAACATATTCATTACATGGAACAACAGATAGTCCCCCCTTGTTACGTTTCCAATGGTGAATGAAGGAGTCAGGCGCAGAGAGCAGGGTAGCTTCGAGCAAGTGGATATACTTTAATATTCCAAAATAGAATATAAACGAGACGGCTACGCCACATAACAAAAGGGCGCGTCAACATMCAGTCCACAAATAAACAAGGACAAAATCCACACGAATACAAACACCACAAACAGAATAACAAGCCCGCACAAAAGCCAGCGGGCCTACTGCCCTTAAATAGCCTACCCACAAAACTAAACTCAAAACAGGTGCACCCAATCAGCCCAAACTAACAGAAACAAAAGGAAAAGAATCGATGGCCGCTAGTAGGCGCGGTGACGACGACCGCCGAGCACGCCCGCAGAGGAAACAGCACCATCTTCGCGATTCGTGAACACCCTCAAAAACATCTAAAGGAATGTTTTGTTGCTAAGTGTCTGTCTATATCTGAGAGAATAAGGAACGATCCAGGATGTTTTTAGTGAATAGACCCAGCCTGCTTTCACTACTACCCACCACCGCCCTCTCACTACCACAACTCACAGCCTGCTCTTACACCCACCCACCAGCCTGCTTCACTACCACCCACCAGCCTTGCTTTCATACTAACACCCACCAGCACTCCTCTCACTACCACCCACCAGCCGCTCTTACTACCCACCACCACCAGCCGGCTTTCATACTACCCACCCACCAGCCTGCTCTCACTACCCACCCACAGCAGCCGCTTTCATACTACGCACTACCACCAGCCTGCATTCCATAGCTACCACCCACCAGCCTGCTCTCACTACCCACCCACCAGCCTGCTTTCATACTACCACACCCACCAGCCTGCTTTCATACTACCCCACCCACACACACCTGCTCTCAACCTACCCACCCACCAGCCTGCTTTACCAACACTACCATCCCATCACCAGCCCTGCTTTCACTAACCCACCCACCAGCCTGCATTCATATACCCACCACCAGCACTGCCTCACTACCCACACCACCAGCCTGCTCTCCTACTACCCACCCACCAGCCTGCATTCATATACCGCCACCACACCAGCCTGCTTTCATACTACCCACCCACGCGAGGCCACTGCTTTCATACTACGCGCACCCACATCAGCCTGGCATTCAATACCCACCCACCAGCCCGCTTTCTACACACCACCACCAGCCTGCTTCATACTACCGCCCCCAGCTGCATTCATACTACCACACCCAGGAATCCAGCCTGCTTTCATACTACCACCGCCTCTAACTCACACCCACAGCCTGCTTTATCCTACCCACCCACCAGCCTGCATTCATACTACTCACCTCACCAGCGCTGCTTTCATACTACCCACCCATACTACCCACCACCAGCCTGCAATTCATACTACCCACCACCTGCCTCTACATTCACTACCCACCCACCATCCCCCCAGCCCCCCCCTGCATCATCACTCCACACCCACCAGCCTGCTTTCATACTACCCACCACCAAGCCTGCATTCATACTACCCCACCCACTCAGCACTGCATTCATACTACCCACCCACCAGCCTGCATTCATCCACCCCCCCCCCTCATACTACCCACCCACCAGCCGCATTCATACTACCACCCACCCACCAGCCTGCATTCATACTACCACCCACCAGCTGCATTCATACTACCCACACCACCACAGCCTGCCTTCATACTCCCCACCCACCAGCCTGCTCTCATACTACCCACCCACCAGCCTGCATTCATACTACCGGTGCACCCACCAGCCTGCTCTCATACTACCCACCACCACCGCTGATTCATACTACCTCACCACCAGCCTGCTCTCATACTACCCACCCCCAGCCTGCCTCTCATACTACCCACCCACCAGCCTGCATCATACTACACCGCAGCACAGCCTGCATTCATACTACCCACCCACCAGCCTGCTCTCATACCGCACCACAGCTGCTTCATACTACCCCCTACCACCAGCTGCTTCATACTACCCACCACAAGGCCTGCTTCATACTACCCACACCAGCCTGCCATTCATACCTACACACCACCCACCAGCCTCAATTCAAACTACCACCCACCAGCCCTGCTCTCATACTACCCACCCACCAGCCTGCTCTCACTACCCACCCAGCAGCCTGCATTCATACTACCCACCCAGCAGCCTGCATTCATACTACCCACCCACCAGCCTGCATTCATACTACCCACCCACCAGCCTGCTTTCATACTACCCACGAGCCTGCAGTCATACTACACACCCACCAGCCTGTTTCAAAGCAAAGCAACCCTCTTAGTTCGGGTGATCCATTTCTTGCCTTCGGCATCCTTTCTGTTCTCGGCTTTCCATGCGTCATTGGAGAAGTAGGTGGAATACTATAATCTGGGTGGATAGTGGATATGCGTCAAAGCAAGCGTTAGATTGTAAGATGCGTTGTTTTTAAGCACGAGTGTTGCTCTTCCTGCTTTATCACCATGTTATTGTCCATGGGTGTTTTGACAGTGCAGGGATGTGTGTGTGTGTGTGCATGTGTGCATCCAAATCCCAGGCAGGGTAGTAATGGGAAGAGTGATGCACTCTAGGGAATGATGGTGTTCCTTCAAAGATGAGGTAGTTTGAGTGTACATTCCAGGGTTGTGCTCAATTCTGAATTGAATTGAGAACGCCTCATCAATTCCAATTGAATTTGAATTGAAGTAGTAAACAGGATGCAGAATTGCAATTTGAATTTGAATGAAAGGGAATTGAATTCAGTCAAATTCAATAAAATGTAAATGACTCTTCTATATTAGGTCTAGTCTATACAATATACATCTTGTACATATAAAAATGCATGTAAAATATTGTTGAAACAATTGATTTTCAGGACAAACTCTTAATGAATGAAAACAACTTCCATGCAAATATTCCAAGTTGTTATATTTCATTATTTCATTATTTCATTATTTCATTAATCAAAATAAAACATTTCCCAGAATGCATAAGTTTAACCCTCAAGTTGACCCTAAAGCCTTCAAAAAGAGAACCACAAATATTATGGTCGGTGGACATATAATTGGCTATTCTAAGCACAAAGGTTAAAAGAGTATATGAACATTGTTCGCAGAGAAAAGTGATATATNATATGAACATTGTTCGCAGAGAAAAGTGATATATTCTTTGGTATCTGGACGTGCGACCTGTCAGACTCGATGAAACTCATGTTCTATGACTGAGTGGAATGTCTTTGAATTGCACTGAATTAAATTCGACTTCCTGTCACTCAAATTCTACATCATGTGGGGTGTGGCCAATATGAATTTCAACTCATGAGTTGAATGGGAGTCAATTCCTAAATTCTGGATGGCGCACAACGCTGGTACACACCAGTGACTTGCATGACACACACACACACACACACACACACACACACACACAGAGAGAGAGAGAGAGCTATCTGTATGTAATTGGAGCAGGCAGTTGACACAGGGGACAGTGAGAGAGGCAGGAGATGCATCAGGCAGACAACGGTATACATCAAGGTCAGGGGAAGTGTGTGTCACTGAATTCTCTCCTTCCCTTCAGTGCATGTACACATACCATACCTGTGTCAGAAAATGTAGTACGGTTGTGGATGTAGCTGGATTTTTTTTCATTTGATAGTCTGCTACACAAACAACAAAACATCCAATCACTTTGCTGAAACTATGACATGGATGGTGCGCTGTAGTGTGTTTTCTTATTTCCAGCCAAACCAAAGATCCTCTTTGCTATCAAGCCCCAGTTTCAGCTTGTGTCCGCGTACCATAAACAGTTAGGGTCACCCTGCAGAGGGTTGGGATGCATTCTGTGCATTGCTCCTGCTTCTACAACATCTTGAATCATTCTTGAATCAAATCCCCCTCATCTCCTCTAACCCTTCCTCACGTATCTCCCTCTCCAAATCAACCCTCCTATCCCCTAGGGTTGGCACGATACCAATATTGCAATACCGCGACGATACTGGATTTTCATGAAGCAGACTGAACTTTATGGTCTTTTACAAACCAGCTCTATGTTAAATACTGTGTGATATAGCTTCAAAAAATAAACAAAAGTGACTCTGGGTGACAACAGAAAGTCAGCTTAATGTTTTGTCTCCTTGCCACGATACTTCAGAGTATGGCTGGGATCATGACAACCCTACATGTCCCCTGTTCTGTCTCTATCTGACTTTCTGACGATGGTGCAGTGTGATGGGATGAGGGCACTGTAGCTGCTTTGAAGGCTCCTCAGGGTTGGTCGTTACATAAGTCTGGACTTGGCAGGGCTTCCCCTCTTCACTGCAGAACCACCCCTGTTGTCTCCCTTCTCTGTTGTCTCACTAACGGTCTCACCTCTCTACTGCCTTACCCCTCTACTGCCTTACTCCTCTACTGCCTTACCCCTCTAATGCCTTACCCCTCTACTGCTTTACCTCTCTACTGCCTTACCCCTCTACTGCCTTACCCCTCTAGTGCCTTACCCCTCTACTGCTTTACCTCTCTACTGCCTTACCCCTCTAGTGCCTTACCGGCAAGTAGAGAGGTAAGGACATAGAGGTAAGGCAGTAGGGGTTTACACGCCTAGAGAGTATAGGCACTAGTAGTGTTGATAGGCAGATAGAGAGGTAAAGCAGTAGAGG